>NW_006159849.1:4082032-4086437 GCF_000334495.1 Tupaia belangeri chinensis
CTATTTAAACAGAAACTTATTCTCACAAATCTATAGCCAACTACCACCTACCCACACTGAGACCTTCTGTGATATAAATAAGGCAAATGAATGTACATCCAAGTGCCTATGACAGTAGCGAGTGGAGTGGCCTTGTGATTTCAGTCACATCCTCCCACAGACCAAGTCATGCAATTCAGTACTTCCAAACTACTTTTATTCATTAATAATTCATTTTGCATGCCTGGACTTCAACGACACAGACCTATCTGACCAGCAATGAAATGCTCCTTATCCCCTTTGCTTAGTGAGGCAATCTGTGACCAGGAGATCCACACCTTTTGGTTCCACAGGCAAAAAGCAGCAAAGTGAAAATTAGCTCTACCTCATTCCACGAGTCTCCTACTGATTTAAAAATCAGAAATTAGATCATTACACTAGCCTTTCGTAAGTGCCTATCAAGAACCATAACGAAAGTAGAGAATAATTCTCTGATTAGTCAATGTGTGGATCTAATGTGATCGAATGTTCCAAACTTAAGTTCTGACAAATAATCAGGTTCCCAGACATTGTCTTACACATTCTAGACATGCTGAGCCGTTTTTTTTTTTTTTTTAAGGATTTCTTTCTCACGGGGCACATGTGCTCACCAGAGAGAGAGACAGAGAAAGGGAAAATGAGAAATCATCTCCCAAGGGGAGTGGCCACACCACAACTCCTTCTCCTCCATTCTCCTCTCAGGACTTTAGGTATCCATGCACACACTCCGAGCATGATTTTCAAGCCTCCAGGTCCAGGACTCGAACTGTGGTTGGCCATGTAGGAGTCCAGTGCCTTAACCACTACACCACCTGCTGGTCCCAAAATGTTGAACTATTAATTGTGTAGAGTGGCTATCATATTTACTATATAATTATTTTCATAGTCATGCCTAGAGCTTTACATTTGTGTTTATAATAAAAGCTCCCACCTACTACCTTCTTGTTTTCCCCTGGAGTCAAATGCAAACGTGAACTATCTCCATTTGTTCTCAAGATTTTTCCTCCATGGTAACAAAGTGCCATAACTCTGACTTTGTAAACCATAGTACAGGAGAAAAAAATGTTTCTAATATGCGGAAAAGAAAAACAGGATAATAAGCAGTACATCTTCATTACTTTTAGCTGCATGCTGTGGGTCTAAAAGATAAACCATATTACTACGCTGATATCTTTATAACGATATTGAACAATCTAAAGGAAATTCACAGATCACACTTTAGGAACAATTACATTTATTTCCTACATCTTAGATTCACTGGGGAAAAGGTATTACCTGACGCTGGAAATTGAGTAACCGAAGTGCTTTCAGTTCCACGGTTGCTTTGGTTCGTAAATCTGGTGGCAGAGAGCCAGGCAGATTTTCCAGTTCTTGTATCCTGTGAGCTATGCGAGCCTGAAGTCTAAAGGAAATAATAAAATGAAGGAAGGGTGGGAGGGATGGAAACATACATTATAATTTAGTCTTAAATGATAAACAATAACCTCAGGTTTAAGTTCCTGGCAAAACACATTCTAGATATTGACAGTCTATTTCTGACACCCACGATTTAGCAGGGAAAAGCCACCTTGGCATTAATGCAGACAGGTACTGTACGTTACTGAGCGCTCTGGCTTTCCACATAACCTCTCCTTAACACTCAGGAAAGAAGGTTTCTACTCTATTAAGGGAGAGAGGCAAACGTCTTTGCTTGCTCTTCACAGAAAGAGAAAACAAGAGACAGGAAAATCTGACTTGCTCCCTAACTCCCAGCCAGCTAGACTGCAGAGCTGAGACAAGAGACTTTTCTTTCTAACTTCCAGTTCTGTCCTAAGGCAACCAGGCCATTTTCTTTCCTTGCCAAGATGCTGATGACGACAGCAGTTAAAAAAGAGTGGGCAAGAGCAGTTTTAGGTGCTGAGGCCACAGAAATCAGCCAACCCAAAACATCCAGAGGGAGCCCTGCCAACCACAACCACATCCTCTGTAAGCAGTGCCTACTTGAGAAAAGAAAAGAAAAACAGGGCATTTCTAAAAATCAGAGACAATAGCAAACAGTATTTTAAAAATAAAGAGTTTCTAGAAAAGGATGCAAGGATTGTCACTGTAGATACCATCAAAAATGTAACTGCAGGTACTTCCTGATCATTAAGGCAGAAGAGAAAATACAAGACATCTCACTTCCTTTGCTCACTTGGGATACTATTACCATTACACATATGAATGCCTGGCTTTAGAGTTCACCTGGATCCTATCCTTACAAAAAATTACATGCCACTGAAGTCTATTTTTAGAACTACCATCCCCTATATTTGGGAAAGACTGTCTTGGAACAGATCTCAACAAAGAAAGAATAGTAGTAAAAGAAGTAATATATGAAATCAAGTTAATATTCAATGTACTAAGTGCTTGCATACACATGTTTTTAAAGAATTATTTATTTAATTTTATTTGTTCATTCATTTATTTTCATCTGACCAGAGAGGGGGGAAGTGAGAAAGCAAGCCACCAGGTCCAGGATTTGAATCGTGGTCAGCCATGTGGGAGTGTCCAGTACCTTAACCACCACGCCACCTGCTGGTCCCCTGAATACACGTTTTTTAAAAATTTGATACAAGACATGTGTGCTCATAGATATAGAGACAGAGAGAGAAGGAAAGTGAGAAAGAACCTCCATGGTGGCTGGATCCCATAAGGCTGACTGTGCAGTTTGAATCCTGGACCCAGCCACTTGAAAAACACATCGGGCAGCTGTGCATGTGTACCTAAAATCCCAAAAGGAGAATGGAGAAGTAACTGCAGCATGGCCATCCCCCTTGGGATGCTTTTCCATTCTCCTTCTCTTGTCTCCTCCGGTGAGCACAGGCACCTTCTGGCAATAAAAAGAAAAAGGAAAGGAAAAAGGAATCGTTTCCCTACTATCATTTTAAATATTTTTTACCAAAATGAAATTTTATTTCCCTCTCAAATCAAAGAACTGTCTTTTGTTTTTGCTTTTAATTTGCCAGGGAGTGTGTGTGCTCACAGGAGGGAGACAGAGAAGGAGAACAAGAGATAGGCATGGTCATGTCACTATCCCTTCACCTATATTTCTCCTTCTCCTCAGGATTTTGAGCACACACTCAGTTTTCTTTTTTTCTTTCTTCTTCTTCTTTTTTTTTTTTTTTTTGGAGAGGTTTTTGCTATAGGACATGTGCACTCACCAGAAGGACAGAGAGAGACAGAGAGACAGAAAGTGAGAAATCACCCCCCAGGGAGGATGGCCACACCGCAATCCCTTCTCCTCTAGGGATTTTAGGCACAAACGCATACGCGCCCAGTGTGAGTTTAAGCCACCGGGTCTGGGACTCGAACCGCGGTCAGCTACATGGGAGTCCAGTGACATAGCCATTACGCTAACTGCTGGTCCCTCATACACTCAGTTTTCAAGCCGCCAAGGCCAAGATTAGAACCACAGTTGATCAAGTGGTATTGGGTTCCTTTAATCGTGGAGCTACGTGGAACAGCCCAGATTCATTTTCCATTATCCACACTGAAAGTATTTATGACATAGATCCCTGTTTTATTTGGTACAGGTGTGTTATTAATTCTGATTTACTGAGTGATTTTTTTCATTATCAAATGTTAGTATTACCCCGTTATCATGTTGTTATATTAACTATGCATACCAATTAAACAGCACTCATATTGCTTAACCTTTCAACAGACTGAAAATTTCTTCAAACAACGTCAATAAACTTTCACCATTTTACTCTTGGTAAATGGTTCAAACTCTCCCAACATACTGATACTTCCACATCCCTTTTACTACTGATGCTCATGGAATTACTATTGTGTTGTTTTTTTTTTTTTTCCTTTCACCATAGGAAACAGACATCTATTTCATTCATCTGTTAGTCATCAGAAAAGTCGTGATGTGTTTTTCTATGCAGAAATGTATCATGTCATTTCTGGCAAATCTATCATTCATTTTCTTAAATATCCATATAGCCCCAAATCTTCAAATACATTAACAGATTCCTTTTAACATATTAAAAGAAAAATTTTTTATGAATTCTTCTCTCCTAAATACATCATTCAAAGGGGGAAAAAAAACTGAAACAACTTTAGTTTGATAGGGCTAAGGTCATACTAAAGGAAAATTAAATATTATAATGGGATGAAGTAATGGCCAACGATTTGGACACCTACTTCCTCGTTCCTAAGATTCGACTTTTCTTTTTTGAATATACTAGAGTTCAAACAACCCCTTGATATTCTGGTTTACTCTCTTAGATAAAGTGGGTCAGATACTTAATAAAAGGAATATCTACTTTTTCCTAAATCTTCGAAAGGACTGTGGAACTAGGGCTAAACAAATCATTGCAGGACAACTGAGCTGACAGTGTGCAGATTAAATCAGTGACCT
>NW_006159849.1:4088933-4095232 GCF_000334495.1 Tupaia belangeri chinensis
GCACCCTATAGCAAAAACCTCTCAAAAAAAAAAAATAAATAAACCTGTTATGGGGGCTAGCAGGTGGCATGGTGGTTAAGGGTGCTGGATGGTCTACATGGCCAACCATGGTTCAAGTCCAGGACCTGGTTGCTTACTTTCTCACTTTCTCTTTTTCTCCTTCTCTCCATCTCTTTCTCTCTGTCCCTCTCTGGTTCAAATTAAAATTAAATAATAAATAAAGTGAAATAAAATAATAATTTTTAAAAATGTTATGGTAATTTTTTTTTTGGAGAGGTTTTTGCTATAGGACATGTGCACTCACCAGAAGGACAGAGAGAGACAGAGAGACAGAAAGTGAGAAATCACCCCCCAGGGAGGATGGCCACACCGCAATCCCTTCTCCTCTAGGGATTTTAGGCACAAACGCATACGCGCCCAGCGTGAGTTTAAGCCACCGGGTCTGGGACTCGAACCGCGGTCAGCTACATGGGAGTCCAGTGACATAGCCATTACGCTAACTGCTGGTCCCTCATACACTCAGTTTTCAAGCCGCCAAGGCCAAGATTAGAACCACAGTTGATCAAGTGGTATTGGGTTCCTTTAATCGTGGAGCTACGTGGAACAGCCCAGATTCATTTTCCATTATCCACACTGAAAGTATTTATGACATAGATCCCTGTTTTATTTGGTACAGGTGTGTTATTAATTCTGATTTACTGAGTGATTTTTTTCATTATCAAATGTTAGTATTACCCCGTTATCATGTTGTTATATTAACTATGCATACCAATTAAACAGCACTCATATTGCTTAACCTTTCAACAGACTGAAAATTTCTTCAAACAACGTCAATAAACTTTCACCATTTTACTCTTGGTAAATGGTTCAAACTCTCCCAACATACTGATACTTCCACATCCCTTTTACTACTGATGCTCATGGAATTACTATTGTGTTGTTTTTTTTTTTTTTCCTTTCACCATAGGAAACAGACATCTATTTCATTCATCTGTTAGTCATCAGAAAAGTCGTGATGTGTTTTTCTATGCAGAAATGTATCATGTCATTTCTGGCAAATCTATCATTCATTTTCTTAAATATCCATATAGCCCCAAATCTTCAAATACATTAACAGATTCCTTTTAACATATTAAAAGAAAAATTTTTTATGAATTCTTCTCTCCTAAATACATCATTCAAAGGGGAAAAAAAAACTGAAACAACTTTAGTTTGATAGGGCTAAGGTCATACTAAAGGAAAATTAAATATTATAATGGGATGAAGTAATGGCCAACGATTTGGACACCTACTTCCTCGTTCCTAAGATTCGACTTTTCTTTTTTGAATATACTAGAGTTCAAACAACCCCTTGATATTCTGGTTTACTCTCTTAGATAAAGTGGGTCAGATACTTAATAAAAGGAATATCTACTTTTTCCTAAATCTTCGAAAGGACTGTGGAACTAGGGCTAAACAAATCATTGCAGGACAACTGAGCTGACAGTGTGCAGATTAAATCAGTGACCTAGGAGGATGGGAAGTTGGGGAGTAGAGAGAGGTGGGGGGGAACAAAGTGGGGACTTGGGTAGATGTGGGTAGACGGGGCACTGGATGACTAAGGCATCAGAACAGGGAGAAGCTGGGGCTGAAGGTGCACTTCTCCTTGAAATGACGGACTCTCTAAAGAGCCTCGTAATTTGTCAGCACATCTCAGATTCCACAGCACAAAAGAATCTCTCCCTTTTATGAAAGAAAGGCAAGAAATACAAAGTGCAAACTCGAGGAGAAAAGAAAAGGTAGATTCCATGTAAAATTATATGCATTTGATGCAGCGCGTGGGAGGTGGGCAGCAAAGGTACAGTAGGGGCTTCTTTAACATAGAAAATTATATCTTTGTTGTTGCTGTTGTAGTTAATAGAAATCTTCATTTTAAATAATGCTCCTCTCCAGACAATTTCATCTTCCCATCGATGGGATTCAGCAGGTAGTCCGATAAAGAGATTCAGGATTCTAAACTTCCCGAAACAACAACAAGCTGTAATACTGCATAACTGCAGGAGACTCATTTAGTGTCCTCACGAGTACAGAAAATTGAAGCAGAATTAGGTCACTCCGGTTTTTCATACAGATTGAACAGTAAATCAAGAGGGGTTACTGTTCTGGCAAGAAAGAGAGTTCCATTAAAGGCAACAGATATTTGTTCAGGTCCAGAGGAGAAGTTTATGATTCCTGTAGGAGAGTTATTTGAACAGAAAATGACACTGGTACATTTTGTTCCTTCAAGGAGCTGAGTGACACTTTTAAAAAGAGAGTGTGTGACTTTTTGTAACTCTGCTAGTAAAGCAGCTATTGGTAATTTCTGAGAAGGAATTTTCAGGGTTGCAATGGAGATAAGGGCAGGACAAAAAAAAAAAAAAAAACACAGGTAAGCACCTGTGTTTGCTTCCTGAAACAAGGAAGATTTTACTACTATTTTCACAATAAATACTGATTTAGTTCCAAAGAGGACTGATACAACCCAAAGGTCCCTTCCCAAATAAACTCCTTTGAGCATAAAATACATCTTCCATGCAAACATTTGTGGAATTAGTACACATGCTAGTGTGTCAATTCCTGAAGCACTTCTGATCAAACATCCTACTCTAAATGGAAGAAACTGAAGTTAGGTATATTCAGAGGCAAAGGAAGTATACAAAGAAAAGAAAGAAAGAAAGAGAGAGAGAAGAAGGAAGGAAGGAAATGAAAATATCTCTTTGACACTTATTATAGAGGGAAGTGATAAAGTTCCAGCATAAGAGAAAGATGGCCAAAAAGAAAGGATCCAATTTAAACGAGGGGAAAACACATTTTAACTAGAGCTGGTACGGACTGAAGCCAACCGCTCATATGCAGAAATGTGTGCTATGACTGACTAAAGGTCAATTTGTCAAAATTCTGATTTTACGATGAACAAGGAAAAGCAGCCAAGTGACTTAAAAGTTTAAGAAAATTAAGATTCTGACCACTTCCATTCAATTCTTACAGACAAATTACAATGGTCAAAGAAATTAACATACGTTAAACAATTTCTGACAAATGACTTTTGCTCAAATGGAGTTTATCAAATTGTAAAAGAGGTATTTTAGACTTTGCTCAGATCTTTGAGCAGATGAAAAAGATGCGCTGGATCCTTCCAGTTATCACTGTTAAAGGCTTGTAGGTCATTCTGTTACAGAAGGCCAAAAGTAAAGAACTTCTTAGCTGTCTTTTACAAGTGCCAGAAGGTTATGGGTGCCAGGACTTGATCCTTTTTTTTTTTTTTTTTTAAGACGTATTTTATTGAACTGTATGTATGTATGTACGTATTTAAGTGAGGGGAGCAGGGGCTGGGGAGAGAGTGAGAAAGCAAGCTGTCAGGTCTGGGACTCAAACCGGCCATGTGGGAGTCTAGTACTCTTAACCACCATGCCACCTGCCGGCCCTGTGATCAAATCCTTTTAAGGGAAAAATGTAACCACTTTCTGCAGATGAACAATTTATCTTTATACTGACAGAAGCCAGCTACTACTTCTCTCTAACTAAGGAGGATGAAACATACACCTCTATTGCTGCCAGTACAAACCTATGCCACTTCTCCAGAGAGCCATTGGACACTTCAGGCCAAGGGACCCAGGTCCTACCAGCTTTCTGGACTCATGGTTGTCTTGATTAATCATTTAAAAAGCTGCAAAGCTTTGGGACCAGCAGTTAGCGTAATGGCTATGTCGCTGGACTCCCACGTAGTCAACCACGGTTCGAGTTCCGGACTCGGTGGCTTAAAACTCACACGGGGCACGTGTACGTGCGTGCCCAAGATCCCGAGAGCAGAATGGAGAAGAAGGGATTGCAGCGTGGCCATCCCCTCTGGGGGATGATTTCTCGCTTTCTGTCTCTCTGCCTTTCTCTGTCTGTCTGGTGAGCGCACGTGCAAAAACCTCTCCAAAAAAAAAAAAAAGCTGCAAAGCTTTGCAAAAGAGGAGACATTTATCAATTCATAATGATAATCTGAAAATGGCTTTTCTACCACATTCTACCATGCATATAATTTAAAAGATACTGACAGGTGTAATTTCTTTTTATTGATACAGGAACAGAGGACAAAAGGTTTTCACATACTGGAATAGGCTAAAGAATGCTACTTAATACTGTACACTTTGGGAGACTATCCATTAAGCACACATTTCCGAAAAATGTACTAAAATTACTTCATTTCAAGAAAGTCTGGCACTTAAAATTCTTACAAAACAATAAAGAAAAGTTTTGGAGTCAGCAAAATAGTAAAACACACACACAACCATAGGCTGAATAAAGGGAAAAAAGTTCTGATACATTATATAAAATTTCTAGGTATAGAGAATGTCTTATGATGGTAGCTCACATGATTTAATAAAGGTACTGGTAGCTATGTACATTCTAGGTTAAAAAATATATATATTAGCTCCTGGGAAGTAAGAATTTTAAACTAACTACATGATACCTCTCCATCCCATTACTGACATTTTTCAATACATGTGACTTTTTTTATTTCTACCATACCATGAAGATAAATTTTCTGCCTCAGTTGTATCATAGCATATATAAATATGCTATTATTTAACTTTGCAACACACAGCAATTATTCCCCTACCTATCAGTATGACAATATCAATGACAATGAGCATACAGAATTCTAAGTACACATGGCATGCTACAAAGAGCAACGTAAAAGCTCCTAATTGATTAATAATAACAATAAGAGTAAAGTATACTCTTTGCAAAAAAGCCACATCTAATAAGTTTCTGATTTTTTTTCTCCAGAGTAACTCACAGAGCTAACTTAGTATTTCAGTTTAATAACAAATGAGTTCTGCTTTTCCATAAAGATGAAGGTACCGTCTTAAAAGGAAGCCCAAACATTATTTACAGACATGTGCTATAGGTTTTAAACTCTCATTTTCTTAAGTAATACTGGGGAAATAATACTAATAGCTACTATCAACTCATTGTTTCTGTATCATTTTATCTTCTCAACTCCATAAGAGATTCTCTAAGACCATTTTTAAACATATGAGAAGAACAAGTCACTGAAAAGAGGTATCATTTGGCTAAGGTAATGACAGGGCATGCTATCTGGCAGTCTCCAGAATCCACAATCTTAGCTTTGTTTTGTCTTGACTCAAAACTTCTTGCATTCCCTCTTTGGTTGACAATAACATCATGGGTCTGCTAACTATAGCAAGGAATCCAAATCCTACCCACAGCCCCTTTTTGTAAACTAAGTTTTATTAGAACACAGCCACCCATTATCGTCTTTGGGTATTTTCCAACCAGGCAGAACTGAGTGGTGGTGTCAAAAAATGGAAGAGCCCTGCAAAGCATAAAATAGTTTACTATGTGACCATTTATAGAAAAAGGTTTGCCCTGGAGTAGATATAGGTGCCAAAACATGAAAATCAAGTTTCTGGAATGCAAGTTTGAAGATTCCATATGAAAGCACGTACATAGGGTTTATCCACAAAGTTCAACCAAGCAATAGGCCAAAATTTATGAGTTAAAGCAAGAAATAAGTTAGACCAAGCTACCAAAGTATGCTTCAGCATCATAAACTGGCCATCAACCAGAGGGTCCCTGGCCAACACAACAAACCCAGTCATTATTCAACGCTTTATTTGCATAAAGGAAGTGTGAGATGACCACTTTCTTGAATCCATGGGAATCCCAGGACTGGTGTCTGATCTTGGAATCCCCATTGCCTACACAGCTCCTGGCATGTCACAGGGATGAGCAAGTTTTCTGAATGAGTGAAAAATCACAGTCCCACCAACCCAACACCATCACAGGTGCCCCAAAGTCTCCTCCAAACTTTGCCCTGAAATCACCCTCATCGCATTGAGTTCCAGCCCCCCAGTTTCCTTCAGGCCTTTCCCAACTAATGATGGAATGATCCCAATACCGGAAGAGCCTCAGCTCCCTGGACTCAGTGACACACGCTGGAACAATGCAGCTTGGCTCCTCACCCATGGGCTGCTTTACCTGTATTCTCGCTCTTGCAGAATCTCCACGGGGTCCAGGCCTTGTGGTTTCTGAATCGGGCTGATTCGGCTCTGCTTCTGCTGCAGTTGAAGGATGGGCGAGGGCTGCCCCGGGGCTGGCTGCGGCACTGAGGGCCCGGGCACCGCAGCCGTAGGTGGCTGTGCAGCTGCTGGGGGTACCGGTGAGGGCCGGCCGCTGGGTGCAGGCACCGGCAGCTTCTGCGGGGTACTGGGGCCGCTCAGCTCTGGGCCTGGGCCTGCAGTACAAAAGCGACATGAGCTGCTCAG
>NW_006159849.1:4096140-4099555 GCF_000334495.1 Tupaia belangeri chinensis
CAGCTGCGGGGGGTACCGGTGAGGGCCGGCCGCTGGGTGCAGGCACCGGCAGCTTCTGCGGGGTACTGGGGCCGCTCAGCTCTGGGCCTGGGCCTGCAGTACAAAAGCGACATGAGCTGCTCAGGCGGGACACACCCGACCTGCCCCCCGCCCCCCCAGGGCCTAGTAGTGGAGCCTACCAAGTGTCCTACACACCTAAGGGGAGAGAAGAAAATAGAAGGGCAAGAAGGAAGAGGGGGGAAAAGGAGAAGAGAGAGGGAAGAAAAGGAAAAAGGAAATTTAAAAAGAATCTGGTATCTATCCCCACATTGAAATGCATTCCTAATGAACATGGGTGAAAAAGGTCCACAAATGATTCTTACTTATTAAAACTGACTAAGGAAACTATAGCCAGCTTTCAGCATAGTGCTACAGTTAGTATTGGAAAGGAAATTCAGGTACATGCTAAGTTCAAAACAAAGTAAGAGTCACATAACAAAGCAATTTGGGTATGGTCTTAACATCACACTTTGCAAATTATACAGGAAGACCTTTCAGAGCAGGCTCCACCCCCATGTGGAATACCTCTGCCGTTAGAAACAATGCTGTACAACATGGCAAGGAGCTTGCCAGCCTTCTGATGTAAACTAACACACATGTCCTCTAATGACCTAAAAAGCACATTTTAGGCTTAACCAGTGACTATCAGGAACTTAAATTTTTTTTTTTTTTCCGAGAGGTTTTTGCTATGGGGCACATGCACGCTCACCAGAAAGACAGAGAGAGACAGAGAGATAGAATGCAAGAAATCATCCCCCAAGGGGGAATGGCCATGCCACAATCCCTTCTCCTCCATTCTCCTCTCGGGATCTTGGGCACTCATGCACACGCGCCCAGCGTGAGTTTAAGCCGCCAGGTCAGGGACTCGAACCACAGTCAACTACATGGGAGTCCAGCAACATAGTCATTATGCTAACTGTTGGTCCCAAGAACTTAAAATTTTTACAGCCTATTAGAAATATTTCTGAAAACATTCAGTGTAAGGAAAAGATCTATTCTTTCCGCCTTACAGAAATTGGCCAATATTAAGATCCCGAAGACCATTTTTCTATTATCAGAATAAAAGGATATGTAATCTTCAAGCTTATCAAAATGCATTTAATATGTTAATTTAAAATAATCTTCCACATTAAACTTCTGGAGTTTAAATTAATTGCTGGGTCTAGACCTAAAATAAAAAGTGCTCCATCTGTATTCCTAGGTGAGTTTTTAGTTACTATACAATGATTAGTAAGATTAGTGATGTAACCAGATGAGTTAAATTTAAAAAAAGAAAATCTCAGTAAGCAGATGTTAAGTCTTCTAATAGGCATTCTTCCAAGTACATTCAATATCCCTTCTAAGAAAAATGAAAGTTATTAAATGGTAACAAAAATAATAGTCTATGTACTTCAGAGCAACTCAATAATTAGCCATACAAAGACATACATTATGAAAAATTGAACACATTTATCCAATTTCCAACAAATACCATTTAGAAATGGGTTTAAATGACAATGCAAAGAAAGTTACAAGCAAATATTGTGACAAGAGGAATGTGAAGAATTAGAACTACAATGTGTGTGAGTGTGTGTATGTGTGTATGACGTTACCACTGTTCTCTCTTATCTTTCTAACATTAGGTAAAACTTTCCAGAAGATAAAAGTTAGATTAAGATTTCCTAAGGTAATTTGTAGCCCTGTTTCTAGGAGTCGATGAAAAAAATCTTGGAGGGGAGGAGAAATTCATTTGTTTTTACTTTTTATTACAGGTATTGTAGATCACAATAACGAGCTTCTTTTCACCTAAGTACTTCCTATTTTTTTTTTTCTGAATGGAAGATCTTTTACATAATGCATGGCTTTTCATAACATTTGATATTTAGAGTTCCTTTCATCTACATATAACAAGATTTCTAGGGATCAACAGATGGTGTAATGGTTACGTTCCTGGACTCCCACATGGTCTATCACAGTTCAAGTACAGGATCCACCAACTAGGAACTCACACCGGACGTATGTGCGTGCATGCCCAACCAAAATCCCGAAAGGAGAATAGAAGAAAGGGGATTACAGTGTGGCCATATTCTCTGAGAATACGACTTCTCATATTCTGTCTCTCTGTCTGTCTCTCTAGTGAGCGTAAGTGCCCTATAGCAAAAATCTCTATTAAAAAAAAAAAAAAAACAACCAATTTTGAAACATTATATCCCAGGATTGTTAAGCACTGGAATGACTTATGGAGGGAAGTTTTAGAATATTTTTTCCCCCGAGGTCTTTGAAAGAGAGTACATTTTTCATTTAGATTCCTTTAGATGTGATCCAGTCAAATGAGAGAAGATATAGATTTCTAACATTTATTTTAATTCTATATGATTTTTTTTATTTATTTATTTTTAGAGGTTTGCACTCACTGTAGAGAGAGAAACCATGAGAGGGAACTGAGAAATCACCCCTCAGGAGGGATGGCCATGCCACAAACCCTTCTCCATATTCTTACAGGGATCTTGGGGCACACACGAACACATGTTCAGCATGAGTTTTAAGTAACAAGGTCCAGGACTCAAACCATGGTTGGTCATATGGGAGTCCAGTGACATAACCACTATGCTGTAGGCTGGTCCCAATCCTCTATGATTTTATGAGCATCCTTAATAGAAGTTGGTAGGGGACCAGCAGATGGCTTGATGGTAACATGGCTGGACTCCCACATAGTTGACAGTGTTCAAGCCCAAGACCTGGAGGCTTAAAACTCACACCAGGAGCCTGTCTATACATGTGTGCCCAAAATCCCAACAGGAGCATGGAGAAGGGATTGCAGCATGGCCATCCCTCCTGGGGAGTTATTTTTTGCTTTCTGTCTCTCTGGTGAGTGCATGTGCCCTATAGCAATAAATAAATAAATAAATAAATAAATAAATACCTGTGGGAACCAACAGGTGGTATAGTAGTGAAAGCACTGGACTCCCACATGGCTGACCAAATGTTAAGTCCCAGTCCTGGAAGCTTGAAAATCATGTCAGGCGCATGTGTGTGCATGTCCAAAATCCCAGGAAGAAAATGGAGTAGAAAGAACTGTGGCATGGCCAACCCCACCCCACCCCCCACCCCAAGAGAATGCTTTCTCACATCTCACTTTCTTTGTCACTGTCTCTATCAGTCTCTGGTGAGCACAAGAGCCCTATGGCAAAACCTGAAAAACAAACAGACAGGGGCCAGCAGGTAGTGTAGTGGTCAAGGTCCTGGACTCCCACATGACCAACAATGATTTGAGTCTCAGACTAGGCAGCTTGCTTTCTCCCTTTCCCTTTGTCTCTCCCTCTGGTCAAATTATTCTTTTTTTTCTTTTTTTTTTTTTTTTTTTTTTTTTGGGGGGGTTTTTTCTTAAAAGGGCGGG
>NW_006159849.1:4099674-4134316 GCF_000334495.1 Tupaia belangeri chinensis
TGCCCGGCATGAGTTTAAGCCACTGGGCCTGGAACTCGAACCACGGTCAACTACATGGGAGTCCAGCGACATAGCCATTACACTAACTGCTGGTCCCTCTCTGGTCAAATTATAACAATAAATTAAATTAATACTTAAAAAAAAAAAAAACTTCCCTATATCTTTCCATAAGAAAAGTTTCACCTCAGCTCTATCACCTGACTATGTGAGCCTGAGTTACTGCCCTGTGCTTCATTTTTTTATCTGCAGAATGGGGACAAGGACAGTGCCACCTCCCAGGGAGGTGCTAACAACTCAACAAGCCAGTATACCTGTGTGCTGGACTCTCAGCTCTTGTCATTTTTATTCCCACCAAGGACACAAAGGTAAAGAAGCCGAATTTAATTACTCAGCTTTATAGGAAAATCCCACAGCAAAAGGAAGAATTTTAGGTACCGAATTAGCTGGCAACTTTGGGAGTACTCTTTTCAGTAGCAAATTTCAAAATGTTTCTACAACTCCTCAGCACAAATATTCAGATAAGTCAGCCTGCCATGTGCTTCCTGCTCGCCTGCTATCAGAGCCACTTGTAAGCAAACTCCATTTCCTAACTAAACACCACAAGCTCATTTAGTACATGGGTCTATTTTCACCTCCATTCACCACAGTGTGTAAATGCGGGAGGCTCGGGAACTGAATGGTGCTGCCATTAGACATGCCCAGAATGTAACTACCTATTCATTAGGTCTTATGCTTGTCCTTCAGGTGGCTTACAGACCTCCTGTGCTTGGCTGGGTTTGCTCTATGGACAGAAATCTTCTACTCCACACCAGACACTCATGGGCAGCTACATGATAAGACCTTTCCCTTTTATCTTCAAATGGAAACACAAATTAGATTCCTTGGCTTATCTCCTATGCCTCCCAACATAAACAATGTAGGGTTAACTGTCAGAGGCACAAAATGCTGTCTGTTTTCCTGTCAGTCCTCACCTTAAGGGTTAGAGAAGTGTGCCCAGCCCTGGAGAAGGGAGCCCCAGTGCAGATACAGGGCATATTTACTGGCTGCATGGATATGCCTGGTGTGAAGAAACAGGGCAACCCACTTATTAATATAGCCAAGTTTCCCATGCCCAGGATTTTGGTGCATTCAGTGTTCCCACTGGCCTTTCAGTACACAGGGCATTTATGAAAATAGCAGTTCTGTGCATTAAATAGGAAATCAAGTGGCTTCTACAGGTTTAAAAAAATTTGGTGAAATATAGTTCAGTGCACATATAAAGAAATTTTCAGGGGCTAGAGGATAAGCATTAGGAAAAAAGGGGGGGAGGGCAGTATAAAACTGTTCTATCACAAGATCCTTTCCTCATTCAGTCAAAACCAGAACTTCTCCAGTTCCCATTTTTTTTATTGTACTATAATTTCTAAAAGGAAAAGTGAAAAGGAAAATGATGGGTTAGATTTAAGCAATGCCCACAGCAAGCAGGGACACATTCGGTCGTAAGAGTGGCTGACAGTTGGCCAGGGGAGCCACTGCAGAGTTATGTGTTGTGTGTGCATTGTCTCCAGCCAGACAGTACTTCTCTGTTGGTGGCTAACATGTCACTTCTGGAGAACTGTAACACTGGAGCAGGTTTGAGGCAGACCACCCCAGCCAAAAAGGTTCTCCTCACACATGAATAACATAAGAAAATGGGGGAGAAAAAGGTAAACACAAACTACCTCCCAGTGTGATATATTAAATTTTTTTCCTGGAATATTAGCAGAAAAAATCATATATTTTTTAAAAAGCAATTATGTTTTTAAGCAATTATAGCTTTTTAAAAGCAATTACAGTATTTTTTTTAAAATAAGACCAAGTTTAATATTAATTCCAAAGAAAATCTAGGCTTCTTTTGACTTGTCATAGTACCAAACTGAAAAAATATCTTTGTCAAGTAAAGTAATCTGTCTCCCTAATGAAATTTGAGCTTTGGGGACCAATTTGGCATGCTCTCAGACAGAGGCTTCTTCACAGTTGCAGGAATGGGCTCGTTCCATTTGAAGGAGGTATCTTCTGTCCTTCTTCCTCCACAGCCTCCTGGTCTATTCTGCCATAAAACCCTATCTGCCCAACTATTTTCATTTCTAATGAAGCCCGACTGTTGGAAATAGAAAGACATGAGTAGTGAGTAATAAAATGAATTCCTTTCAATGGCAGGAATCTGATGAGGGAAGATGTAGGTACTGGAGCAGGGTAAAAAGAATAGAGCCCTCTCTTTGGAAATGATCCAGAAAATGCACTCAAGATTGGGTTTATTAGGACATAAACCATCATTATACACAAGTGTCCAGATAACTGAAACTGCATCCTTTAAAATGTATTACTTTGTTCAGTCTCATTCTAAATTTAGATGGAAAGTTTTCTCAGACAAATATTCGGCTTCTTTCACCTTCTTAAACAAGACCTTGGACTCTTGTACTACAGAGTCTAAGTCACTTTTTAAAATATCAGTAGTGCTGTGGAGGTCTATGACAAAGTGATACCCTAGGACAAGATGCATTTACAGCAGACTATGTCCATATGACAAGGTTCCAGACCACTGCCTAGGGGACATTCAGGGTTTGCTCCCTCCTCTCCATCAAGCCATCAGCTTGCCACCAATTGGCCTCTACTTGTAACCCTTTCAGTTACTATGACATACCAAGGCATGAGACATGAAGATGATCAATTTTGCTGACATTGTGTCTAGAGTAAGAGAGTAAAAAGGTTCTACATAAGGAACCAAGATACTCTGCCTCTTTATAAACTAACATTTTGGTGCACCTATTTTGTGATATTCTTTCCCCTGTCATTTTTTTCTCTTTTGCCATGAAGGAGTCAGTATGAGAAAGTGGTTAAAAACATGGGCTTTCTGGGCCAGATGATAGCACAGTGGTATTGCAACTGGCCCCACATGGGAAAGGTCTTTGGTTCAAGACCCAGGGCCTCCCTAGGATTTTAGACATGCATAATATGTACCCATTATCCAAGCCAGCTAAGACGGTGTATCACAGCAAGCACATTCTACTGGGACTGTCTCTCTTTTTCTGCTTTTCCCTTGCTCATAGAATAAATAAATAAACATAAATAAATAAATAAAAACAGGCCTCAATCCTGACTCATCAAAAATTACATATATGACATGTACAAAGTACTAATTACTGAACTGGAGCAGGACTGAATAGTGGGCACTCAATAAGTATAAACTACACCATTACATACTTTTGTCATCTATCTGGCTACATGCCTGAGGGCTAGAGTTTTATAGTTTTAAAACCTCTAAAATTAATTGAGGGTTCAAAGTACCATTTTCTGCATGCTTTCTTATCTGACCTTTCCAATCCTCTCTGCTTGGTCCTATATGATCCTCCATTTATCTCCCAAATGGTTCTATGGTGGACATACAGAAATTTAGAGAAATGGTACTTCTTTATTCTTTAAATCTCATTGGTGCCAGCAGGTGGCATGGTGGTTGGGATGCTAAACTCCAACATGGCAGACCATGGTTCAAATCCCAGACCTAGTGGCTTACTTTCTCATTTTTCCCTTTCTCTCTCTCCCTGGTCTAAATAAATATAATAATTATAAAGTAATTCTTCAAAAAAAAGTCATTGCTTGGGAGCCATCAGGTAGCATGGCGGTTAGGGCACTGGACTCCCACAAGACCAAATGCGGTTCAAATCCCAGACATAGCACCTTACTTTCTCACTTCCCCCTCTCTCTGTGTCTGTCTCTGATGACTACAGCAAGTTAAAAATAATAATAATAATATTTTTTAAAAACACTCATTGCTATAGTATAAATGTTTGCTATCTCTTCAAAATTCTTATGTTAAAATACTAAGGTCCAAGGACATAATATTAAGAGGTAATGCCTTTAGGAAGTGATAAAAGTCACAGAAAAGGCTCTTTCATGAATAACATTAGTGTCCTTATAAAAGAGATCCCAGAGAGCTGCCTTGGCCTTTTCCGCCATTTAAGAACACTGCTAGAAAGCACCATCTGTGACTCAAAGACCAGACCCGCACTAGACATCAAATCTACTAGCTCCCTGATTTTGGACCTTCCAGATTTCAGAGCCATGGGAAATAAGTTTCTGTTGTTCATAAGCCACCCAATTTATGGTATTTTGTCACAGCAGCCCGAATATACTAAGACATCCCTTCTTAAGGGTATATCTACAATGAACATGATAAGTTTATCTTTCAGGTGGGACAACTCTTGAAGCTACTGCTACCAAAAAAAGCAACATTTACAAACTTAAAACTTCTCATAGGGGTGGGGTGATTAAGGCACTGGACTCCCACGTGGTTGGCCCTAGCTCAATACCCAAACCCAGCAGCTCAAAACATGTTGGGCGCATGTGTATGCATGCCTAGAATCCCAAGAGGAGAATGGAAGAGAAGGAATTGCAGCATGGCCATTCCCCCTCCATGGGGGGGGGGGAGTTGTTCATCTTCACTTTCTGTCTCTCTAGCAAGCGCACACACCCTACAACAAAACTCTTGGGGGGAGATTTTTTTAAAATGTATTACTGAATGTTAAATACAAACACACAATACCAATCTGAATTCAATCCCACTGTCCAAGTCTCAAAACCTAAGAAGAGTACCAATATCTTAAACTAATTGTTTCTAAGAACCAACGTGTCATGACCTACCCAAATGAATGAAAACTGCTCACAGGAAATGGGGTCAACATGAAGGAATCTAAAGCTGTCAGTAGACCAGAACAATAAATTTGCTGCTTATCTAGTTGGGACCAGCAGGTGGCATGGTGGTTAAGGCGCTGAACACTTCCACATGGCCAACCATGGTTCCAGTCCTGGACCTGGTGGCTTGCTTTCTCACTTTCCCTCTTTCTCTCTGTGTCTCTCTCTGGTCAAATTAATAAATGAATGAATAAACTAAATTAAATTAAATTTTTTTAAAAAAGAAAAAATAACTTACATGGGAGATCGCACTACAGGCCCTTGCACTTCTGAATTCTATCACTGGGATCAAGCCAGACCACCAGAAGGTCACATAAAGGGCGATATCATCTCTAACCACTGCATAAAGTCACAGCTTCAGAGTTTAACCCAGGACAACAGGCCATGTGGAATCTGTTACTCTGCTTATTATGAACAAAAGTCCTTGATATATATCTATCATATAGTGCCTCTTATAAAAAGAGTAATAAAACTGATAATAATAATTTAAAGAATAATCCCACCAAGGATAATAATAATTATCATTATACTTTATTATTATTGGGTCTTCAGAAAAGTCACGATGTATTTTTCTATGTTTTCCTATGTTTAAATGCATCGTGATTTTCCAATGACTTGACATATTAGCATTTTTTTAAAGAATTACTTTATTTAACTTTATTCGTTTATTTTAATTTGACCAGAGAGGGCCAAAGCAAGAAAGAGAGAGAGAGAAAGCAAGCCACCAGGTCCAAGACTCCAACCACTGCCAGTCATGCAGGAGTCTAGCACGCTTAAGCACCACGCCACCTGCCAGCCCCAGTGTATTATTATTTTATGCTATTTCCCACTTTAAACATTTATGCTAAAAACAGTTTTGTGTCCTCTGAAAAACTGGTAAGCAACTTTCAAAATGGTAAGAATTAAGTATGCAATCCTATCTTCTTTGGGCTCTGACAGTCAAAAAAACACAAGCTGTCTTTGAAGCTTTGCTTCGGCACTCATGAGTGCTTATAACCTACCCCCACTGCTGACCTCAATTTCTTACTTCTTTTTTGTATTTTCCCTTGTTTTTGGTTTTCTACCTAATAATCTTATTATGGGTATGTTTCTTGTAAGCCTCCCCAAATGCTTTTCACAACAAAAAAGGGATCAAAATAAATAAATCAACACATATAGAAAGGCTGCAGTGGTGCTGATTCAAGGTGTGAGTTTTGTTGATGGAACATACTGGGTACAAAGGATCTTAACCTGGAGTGTGTGGATGGGCTTCTGAGAAACCTTGAACCTCTTGAAAGAGAATACAAAATCATGGGCAGTAGTGCTTTGTTCCTAGGTCCAAGACATGCATGAGAGTCCCCAAAGGTTAAGAAATACTGCTCTGGGACTCTACTGTGGGAAGAGATCAAAATTATTGGCCATCTAGGTGGAGCAACGAAAAGAGTCAATGAGGTACAATAACAAGTTAAGTCGGTCCCGGGCTTATATGGACTCGGTGCTTCTGTGTGTGAGCAGTCTTTCTTTTCCGAGTTGGACCCTGGCATTGTTCATTTGGTTGCATATTAACCTACCAGATGGTCTGTTGTAGCTAACAAGGGCCGGCTGCTGTTGTTGTGGCTGTGGTCGGGGTGCCTGTTGCTGCTGCTGTTGTTGCTGCTGCTGCTGCTGCTGTTGCTGCTGCTGCTGTTGCTGCTGCTGCTGTTGCTGTTGCTGCTGTTGCTGCTGCTGCATGCCAGGCAACGTCCTTTTCCCCTGGACTGCAAGCTGCAGTGTTTCAGGGAGGGGCTGGCCCCGGGCCAGCATTTTGTAAGCTAAAATCTGAGCTCGAAGCTGATGCAGCTGGACAGGACTGAAAGGCGAGGGACCTCGGTTGGGCTGGCTCATTGCCTGTGGATCGCCAGGGATGAGGGGCCCTGGCTGGCTCGGTGGCATCTGGGGTGGAGTTGGGCCTCCCCCAGACATAGGGCTGGAGACGTGATCTAGGGCTCCCAGTGGAGATGGGTGTGGTGACATATAACCTGAAATAAAAAACACAAGGGGATCACTGGCTGTTCCCAACAATCCTGAAGAGGAATTCCTGAATACTCTGATAATTTTCTCAAACAACATCTGATAGAAATTTTAATTATATGTAACTGAATAATTATATATAGTTTAAAAGTTTAATACAAAAAAATCCACTTTAGGTATACCTTATGTGTACTCACATTAAAAAAAAACAGGTAAAGTGAATTACCATTTTGAAATATAAAAATTATTGATGAGTTATTTTATGTTCTTCTTTTCAGATAAAGTATTTGAAATCCTGTAAGTGATTTATAAAAGCAGCACATCTAGATACAGAGTAGCCACATTTCAAGTGATCAAGAGTCACCTGTGTCCCAGAAGGCAAACTCTTGGTGGCTGTCAAACACCTAAAGAAGAGGTATTGATGAGGCTGGCAGGTGGCATAGTGGTTAAGGCACTAGACTCCCACATGGCCAACCATGGTTTGAGTCCTGGACCTGGTGGCTAGCTTACTCACTTACTTACTCTCTCTCATCAAATTAAAAAATAATAATAAACAAAATTAAATAAAATAATTCTTTAAAATTAAAAAAAAAAAAAGAAAATTCATTGAAGGATAGTTCTACATGTTAAAAGTAGCTCCAACCTAAAAGACAAAACCTGAAGGCACCCAATATCTCTCTTTTTTTTTTTTTTTTTTTGAGGAGAGGTTTTTGCTATAGGGCAAGTGCGCTTGCTAGACAGACAGAAACAGAGAGACAGAAGGCGAGAAATCACCCCCCCAGGGAGGATGGCCATGCCGCAATCCCTTCTCCTCCAGTCTCCTCTCGGGATCTTGGGCACGCACGCACACACACCCGGCGTGAGTTTTAAGCCACCAGGTCCGGGACATGAACCGCAGTAGACTACATGGGAGTCCAGCGACATAGCCATTATGCTAACTGCTAGTCCCGGCACCCAATATATCTCAATGGGGAATGAAGAGTGTCTTACAGAAAGAGAAAATAGCATGTGACTTAGTTTAATGCAAGTTATCGATAATCTGTAATTATTGAGGGCCTACCCTGTCGTAGGTGCCATACGACCTACTATCTCAGTGCAGATCTCCCTAGGTTCAGATTCTGATCCCAGGACTGAGTGCAGGTAACTTATTCAAGAGCCATCGGGACAATCGCAGGGTTATGGAAAAGAAAGCAGTCAATAGAAGTATATGACAGCATGTCCAAAAGTCCAGGGAAAACGGAATTAAAATGAGTTTATTTTGATGCAGAAAAAAAAAAATCCTTGAAACCCATGCATAGCTTTATCATAATGTGCATTGTCTATAAATTCTTCCTAAGTTTATTTCTTCAATGAGAGAGTGAGAGAGAGACAAAGACAGAGACACAGAGACAGGCAACCTCAACAGTGTCTCCATGCCATGGTCCACCATATTCAGGGAGTTCTCAGGCTGCAAACTCAGGATCTTTTCCACAAGGGTCAGGTTGTGTTACCGCTGCACACTTATTGGACCCCATGAGCTTTCTGAAGACCCTTCACATTATCAAGCCAATTGATGCCATGTGTGCCTAAAGATCAATCCAGTAGAGGCTCTGGGATATCAGGTAAATAACTTGCCTCCAAATTATTCCAAGGGAGGAGGGAAGAGGCTGGGTTATTTAAATTCATAATCATCAGTCACTGGATATGACTAATGCTCTGGGGGGTCTTTAGTCTCCAGGGACCTTACCATGTGTGGGTAAGCTAGGTGTCAAGAGAAGGAAGTAAATCAAGACGGTGGTTCTGACCAGTAAAAATCAGGCTGGTGGGATTACAGATACGGTAAGGGGACCCAAGGGACGTGAACAGAATATACATTACTTCTTCTACACTTAAAACCCTAGAAGATATGTACTGTTACCACATTTTTTAATATGAGGAAACAGACTTAGGTTACTCACTAAAAGTCACACAATTAAATCTTGGCACCCAAAGATTCAAACCAAGGTCTAATTCCAATGTGCATGCTCTTTCCACATGCCTTGCTCTTTCCAAGCCTGAACATAAATATGGCTATATAAAAATAAGCCAAGGACTTAAAAGATTCAAAAATCTTCTAGAACCACTTATGATATAATGTAAAAGTCAGAGAAAACTGTTCAAATTATAAGAGATTTAAATGGCAAACTTAAGACTATCCTGGGGGCCGGCGGGTGGCATGGTGGTTAAGGGTGCTGGACTCCTACATGGTCGGGACTCCCACGTGGTCGACCACAGTTCAAATCCCAGACCTGGTGGCTTGCTTTCTTGCTTCTTCTCTCACTCTCTGTCCCTCTCTAGTCAAATTAAAATCAATAAAGAAAGAAAGTTAAGTAAAATAATTCTTTAAAAAAGAAAAAAAGAACACTTTTCTGGAGAAGAAAAATAAAAATGTAAAAAACTTCCAAGGAATATAATTCAAGAGAAGACCTGCAAAGCCTGACCAAAGAATTTCTATAACAACCGATGACCAAGTGCTGCAGGGAGATCTAAGGTAAAGGAGAGGACAAAGTGGACTGTGGCAATCCAAAAGGTGGCCTTGAGTTCAAAGTGCCAATTAATCAAGTCAAAGGTATCCCGAAACACAGTGTAACATACCTAGATGAAAGGACCTCGCCCTTCAATCTCAGGACTTGTGTCACGACTATCATAATGGTCATCACCTAGGTGTTTATTAAAGATCCACTGTATGTATGACCCTAAGTCAGGTTGAACTGAAAGAACACTGTGAGTCTGTAGAATCACAGAAGCCCAAGATGTGACCACAACTGACTGAGGATTCACCATCCCCATTCATAAGACAAGGAGGGAAAAAGGTAGAATATACAGCGACTTTGATCTCTAACTGCCATTTGGAGAAGGAAGCAAATTCAGCATGGTTCCCTAAAACAAGAGTGGATTTTGTTCCATCAACTGATGAGAAATAGAACTCTATTCAGAAAAATCCTGCCCCGAAGAGAAATAGAGCAGAGGCTAAATCTCACTCCCAAAATCCCTACTCCAAGAGGGGTCACAAAAACCATGCAGCGATAGGGAACCAGCAGTTAGCGTAATGGCTATGTCGCTGAACTCCCACGTAGTCGACCGCGGTTCGCATCCCGGACCTGGTGGCTTAAAACTCACACCGGGCACGTGTGCGTGCGTGCCCAAGATCCTGAGAGGAGAATGGAGGAGAAGGGATTGCAGCATGGCCATCCCCCCTGGGGGGTGATTTCTCGCTTTCTGTCTCTATGTCTCTCTCTGTCTGTCTGGCGAGCACACGCGCCCTATAGTGAAAACCTCTCAAAAAAAAAAAAAAATGCAGCGATTAAGCTTGAAGCTGGTTACATAAGTCAGACAAGAGTATCCCCCTGAAATTGTACAGCAAGACTAGCATAAATTTAAATCTCAAAATATTGTTGTTTATAACACTTAGAGCACATCAATACTGTGCACTTAACTTTGTCATTAACATTTTCCCTTTTTTTTTTTTAAGTTTATTTCTTCCATCAGAGAGAGGACAACCAATATACCCCCAAGAAGGATCTTCACACTCCACCCAAGAGCAGCCTGCCCAAATCGTTGGTAAGTGCATGCATGCCCCTGGCACGTTGGGGAGGTCCTGGATGTGAATGCAGGACCTTTTCCAGGTGAGTGCAGGTGCGTGACCACTGCACCACTACCTGACTTTGACATCTTCCTCCTTTATGGGCTTCCGTTCAACTCTTAATTGTAATGCTGGTGTAAAATAGTAGTTTCCTCATTATGAATTATGACACCTTTCTGGCCAGAATCTGCCACATGGGAAAAACTTTTCCACCAAAGGTATTTAAATTTTCACAGTAAAAGGGATACTACCAGAGGTTAAAATTGATCATATGTCTCCTGCTTTTTTAGACTTTCTCATTTCCTAAGGTCATTAATTAAAGGCTCACAAAATCACAGGATACCTAATAACAATGGCCTGAAATATGAGACAACCTAGTAGTCTAACCTCAACTGTTTATCAAATCAATTTTTAAAAACTATGAACAGGGATTGTTATGAAGGTGAGACATGGCAAGGCAATATGATGGTGAGCCAGTTACAGTAAGCACCGGAACTCAAACTCTAAAAAGTGAACCTAGTCACTGCAAAGTCAATACAATAACATTTTTTTCTACCTCAGATTTGATAAGAAAGAAACTACAAATAGAATAAAAATCATTTTTCAGAATTAATCAATACAGTAAAATTTTACCTCAAATTAGATAAGAAATTGGGGGGATGAAAGCAGAATTATTTCCCAGAATTTATAGGGAATGTTAATAGAATTCTGTCACAGTATGACATTAAAAATGTGACAGTGTCTCAGTTAAAGACAGAGATTTTCTTCTACATGAGCAGGAAAAACAGAATCTCGATGATACAACATAACATATTTTGGTAATTATCTTTAGTTGAGGAAATATAGTGGAAAAACTGCCTGAGAACGAATATACGAATATACGGTTTGCCTGTAGAATGACAGTGTTGTCGTAGATTCTGCCCTTTTTGAAATCTTGTTTGATGTGTTCATTCAAAAGTAGTCAAAAAGTGGCAGTTTTCTTCCCCTGGTCTTCAAGAGCCATTATCTCCCCAGTTTCACCTTGCCTCAGAGAGAAGCAATAACTTCTCTCCTATTAATAATCTTGAACTTTTAAGTCAATCTTATATGAATTTTTTCTTCACACACGCAGAAACACACACACCTTATATATTATATATTTGCCTTTGAAGGCTTTTTCTCTCCAATGGACTAAAAATAAACAATGTTATCGTAGGGACCAGAAGGTACACAATTCAGTATTTATTGAAGGAAATGGTTTTGCTTCTCAACCAATACTCTAAAATAACCTAATAGGTTGCTAGGTAGTTAAAGCGGGCAGCCTTCTGATCAATACCACACCTCTCTGTACCTGTGTGTTTATAAATGGCTTCTTACAATGAGGTTTTTAAAGATACAGGCTACTACTGAGTCAAAATTCTTCTTAGATCATTATACAGAATAGGACTACATTGTACCAATACTGCTTTATTCAAAAAGCATATCTTTAAATAACTCATCCACCTGCCTATAGTTCATTTTACTGTTTTAGAGAATATTACATGTGAATTCTGATTTCATTTGCATTTTGAGGTAATATAACTTACTGAAATTATATTTTAAAATGATATTTTAAATAAGTAGGTTTGCTTTTATACTTGATTAAACAAAAATTACTAATTATCCACCCAGTCAAGTGCTTAGACATCATGTCAAGTGTTACAGACTCCAAAATAATTAAGACATCATTCTTAAGTTGAAGACGGAGCCAAGAGGTCAGAGAAATTTTAAGAAAAATAAAAGTACGGGCCATCAGGTGGTGTGATGTTAAAGCACTGGACTCCCACATGGTCGACCACAATTCGAGTGCGGGGCCTAGAGACTCGCTTTCTCACTTTCACTTTCTCTCTCTCTCTTTCTCTCTGTCCCTCTCTGATCAAATTAAAAATTAATACTACTCATAAGTAAAACTGAATAATTCTGAGAAAAAAGTTAAAATACTCTGAATTATGATCTGTGCATTTAAACTATTTTTTGTTAAGGGGTTTTCCCAGGTCTCTACTACTAGAGGTACTATAATGTCAGGAAGAGCAAGTACCTGTCTCCAAGAATCACTGAATATAAATTACCTACACTGTCCAAGAATTAAAAATCAAATCTAGGGAACCAGCAGTTAGTGTAATGGCTATGTCGCTGGACTCCCACGTAGTCGACCGCGGTTCGAATCCCGGACCCAGTGGCTTAAACTCACAGCGGGTGCGTGTGCGTGCGTACCCAAGATCCTGAGAGGAGAATGGAGAAGGGACTGTAGCGTGACCATCCCCCCTGGGGGGTGATTTCTCACTTTCTGTCTCTATGTCTCTCTCTCTCTCTGTCTGGCGAGTGCACGCGCCCTATAGCAGAAGAAAAAAAAACAAAACAAAACAAAAATCCTCTCCAAAAAAAAAAAACAAAGTCAAATCTACATTAGGTCTATGAACATACCTGGCCCCTTAGAAATGATAAACCTGAAAGTGTTGCTTTAATTCATTTTTAACATAGGATGCATCAAAATTTTTCTTCCTGTACTACAAAACATCTCAATGCTTCAGCTGCTTTTTTGACATGGTCAAGATTCTGAGTCATCTGCAATAATTATGCCTTCCTGCACGAAAATTTAAATCAGAGTGTGGGTGTTCAAAAGCCTGTTCATATTAGCTGAGGGGCACTCTTACACAGCATGACTTGCATATATATATATATATATATATATATTTCAAGAAGAAAATAAACTGGGAATACATTTCTCTACAATCTCACAGCCTAAGTTCTTGGTCAGGTAGATAGATATCTGATCACGGATGGAAGAAAATCTCACACACATTTAATTACACATGACTACATGCAGCAACACAAAAATTATGAGCTATGAACTATCATATCTACATGCTAATGTTCATTAGTGCAAGATGCACCAGGCCCCCCACATGCTAAAATGATCACAAATGATTTTGAAACCAGGCTGCAGTATATTTAAAAGGCTCTGGAGTATCTAAATATGCCTTCAACAATGAGGAAAGGAAAAGGACAAATATAATGCATAAAAAAGAAAAGAAATACATCATGTGTTCATTTGGCTACTGTTGCAGGTTGAACTGTGTGCCCTCCAAAAACAAGTTGAAGTCCTGGCCCCTCATACCTGTGAATGTGACCTGATTTGGAAACTGGGGCTTAGCAGATGTAATGGAGTTAAAATGAGGTCATGTTGGATTAGGGTAGGCCCTAATCCAATGAATGGTGTCCTTATAAAAAGAGGGAAATCAGGACATGGAAACAGACACACAGGGAAAATGTCATTTGAAGGATGAAGCAAAGATTACAGTGTGGCATCCACCAGTCCAGGCATGCTAAGGATTACTGACAACCCCAGAAGCTAGGAAGAAGCAGGGAGGGATTCTTCCCCAAAGCTTTCAGAAAGAGCACAGCCCTGCTGACCCCTTGATTTGAGCCTTCTGGCCTGCAGGACTGTGAAACAACAGATCTGTGTACTAAGTCACCTCGCTTGTGGCAACTTGTAATGGCAGCCTTGGAGACAAATGTAGCCATCCACCAGCAATGACAGGTACCTTTGCAGCCAGAAAAAAACATCTAAGACAGACCATGTATTTTTTTTAAAAAGCATGCAATTCAAGGGACATGGCTGGTTCATCTAACCTTCACCTCCACACTGTGTTGAGAGGCAAACCTGGACTTTCTGCCCTTGTCACTTACCACATGTATACATTTTGGGCAACAAGGTAGAATCTCTGAGCTTTAGCATCTCCATCTGTAACACTAGGGTAACATCATTTACTTTCCAAAATCATGATGAAGTTTCTGGATAAAATATTTAAAGCGCTTTGCAGAGTGTTTGGACATATGGTGACTAGTAAAATCACTAGGATTTTGGATATAAAATTGGGTTGGTGAGGATGGGGGTGGATTTCTATAGGCAAAAGAAATGCACTGGATTCTACCTTCCTTAGATATACTCTTTGGAAGTCATAATTAAAGTACCCAATAGGAAAGATGGACAGACAATGGTATGGAGTCAAAATCAGATGTGTGGCTGACACAAACCTTGGCTGTGTTGATCCATGGGACTCTGGGGAGGGCCCATTCCTGGGTGAGGTGGTCGCATACCAGTGCCTTTCATGGACCCACAATGGATATCTTCTATAATCCCTTTATCATGCATACCATCGATGGGCTGAAACATTTAAAAAAAAACATCAGTTAGATACCCCTTTAATATTACAATGTTTCCATCTGGAGTTTTAAGACCTCTCCCTAAAGTCTTCAAATGGATGGCACAATAATTTATTATTCATTCTATACTCACATGTTTTTACACCTCATAAATGGGGGCAAAGGAGGAGGAACAAAGACTTCACAAAGAGGATCAACAGAACCACTGATTAAGTCAAAAGTTAAGGCTTTAAATAGTTCATTTTCTTTTGGGGGGTAATATTACAACCCGTGGGGCCAGCAGATGGAGTGGTGTGAAGGGGCTGGACTCCTACATGGCTGACCACAGTCTGAGTCCCAGACCTGAAGGCTTGAAAATCATACCAGGCACGTGTGTGTGCATGTCCAAGATAACAAGAGAAAAACGGAGAAGAGACTGCAACATGGCCATCCCCCCCTGGAGAGTAATTTTTCACTTTACCCCTCTCTGTTTCTCTCTAGTAAGCACACGTGCCCTACAGCAAAAACAAAAAGACAAATTAAAAAAAAAAAAAAAACTATGAACAAAAATGAAATCGGATATGGAACAATCATACTGTAACCCACAAATGTATAGGATTATTATATATGAACTAAAAATGGTAATAATAAGAAAAAGAAGACCTGTTCGCAGGTAGACAAATACACATTATTCTTCTATACCTTTCTAAGTAGTCTTGAAACCTGTTATATGTTGAAGTCACTCTGAAGTCTGAGGGAAGACTATGTGAAACATCTGCGATGATCTATTTTTTTGGTCATTTCTTTTCACTGGAAAGGAAGGAACTATGGAAAGTTTAAAAGTTGAAACCAGAAGGTTCCATGGCAGTTGGAAAGAGAGGAACAGACAGGACAGTGCAGTGAATGGGGGTGAACACTGAAGGAAGGAGTGGGAAATGGGTCAAGTGCTATGCGACAGGGGGAGGAAGACTGGAAGAGGTTAAAGGCAGAGTTTGGAAATAAATAATGAACACAGGGATTGGGACTGAGACTTTCAGCCTGGTACACGACAGACACGCAATAAATAGCTCTTGAGCTGACGTTAATCCAATCCAGCATTGGGCAACGAAGCATGTGTTTGAAAAAGGAAAACTCTAGTCCTTCCTCAACTGTAATAGCAATTTTCAAAACAGCCTGAAAGAAATATTTCCAGGAGTTTATAGAAACCAAATGACTTCAAGCAAGAAAGTATGAGTGTTTGCAGTTTTGGAGAAAAGAAAGTTAATTTCTGCAGAGTCAAAAGCATGGACTTGAAAAGAAGAAAAATTTACCATAAAGAGGATGTTCAGAAGAAAAATGGGAAGAATCTGGTATAAAGAGTGTCACTGAGTCTGTTAAACAGTAATAATAGAGAGGAAATCAAAGCAACACAGCAGATGTATTTAGGCCACTTGTTTATTTATTTCCAGCAGTGTTGAAAAGCAAAAAGCTGAAGCTCAGAGAGAGGAGGAGGAGGAGCAAGACAAGGAATAAGCTGCTTATAAAAAGAATATAAGAAAGTGAAGGCATCTGGGCAGCAGGTGTGTGAGATCTAAGTGCTCGCCCATGTCCTCACGTGGGGAACCAACTGAGGGGCTGGAGGGGGGTGAGGAAAAGCAGGGTGCTGAAAAATTACAAAGCTTGCAAACTGGGAGCGAAACAGAACAGAGGGCATCAGCAGGGCAGAGACCATGGGAAAGTGTGATAAAGATGCCAGATAACAAAACAAAAGGGATCGAAAGGGAAGATAATAAAAACAATGCCAAAAAAAAAAAATAGGTCACTGCCCTAACACTAACTCATACATTTCATTTTTTTAGAGAGAGATTTTTGTTATAGAGGATGTGCACTCACTGGAGAAACAAAGAGAGAGAGCGAGAGACAGAAAGTGAGAAATCACCCCCTATGGGGGATGGCCGCACCTCAATCCCTTCTCCTCCATTCTCCTCTCATCTTGGTCATGCATGCCCATGTGCCCAGCGAGAGTTTTGTTGCTGTTGTTGTTTTAGAGAGGTTTTTGCTATAGGACACGTGCATTCGCCGGAGAGAAAAGGAGAGTGAGAGAGACAGACAGAAAACAAGAAATCACCCCCCGGAGGGATAGTCACGTCACAATCTCTTCTCTTCCATTCTTTTCTCAGAACTTTGGGCATGCACACACATGCACCCAGCTTGAATTTTAAGCCACAGTGTCCTGGACTTGAATCGCGGTCGACTACATGGGAGTCCAGAGACATAACCATCATGCCATCTGCTGGCCCCACATTTTTAAATTCATTTACTTCTAACATTAGAGAAAGAGACTGAGGCAGGGTAGAGTGAGCACCACCATCAGGGTGTTCATGCTACATCCCCCACCCCAGCCTCAGCCAGTCTGGGTCCTGGGTGTGCACGTGCATACACCTGCCATGCACAGGAACAGGTCTTGGATGTGAGTCAGAGACCCTCCCATGTGGGTCCAGCATCACAGATCATTGGACTCCCACCATGCCATCGGCTGGCCCTGATTTTCTAAATACTAAAAGGTACTTAAATATGTCCTTGAAATAGAATCTTTCATTTCAAGGGTGAGATATCCTCAAATCATCCTGAAATCATATAACCCACGGGGCAAAGGTTTAAAAGTCACGGTTCAGGAGGCCAGCAGATGGTATAGCAGCTATGTCACTGGACTCCCACGTGGCCCATAGCAATTTGTGTCCCAAACCCAGTGGCTTCAAAATTGCACCATGCACATGTACGTGCGTGCCCAAGATCCTAGGAGGAGAATGGAGGAGAAGGGATTACAGTGTGGCCAACCCCCCAGGGGGAGATTTCTCACTTTCCCTCTCTCTGTCTCTGTCTCTCTTGCCCATGAGTACACATGCCCTAAGGCAAAAACCTCTAAAAAATAAAAAAAATAAAAGAAAGTGACAAGTCAGATCATTTCCAAAATATAGGTCCCAAATTAATTTAACCTCAACACAATATTCTTTAAAGATATCAACATGTCCTTCCAAAAATATGATAAAGAAAGCAAGCAGATTTATTTTTCTGGATATCTGACAAACTATGAATTAATTTTTTAAAAAGGAGGGAGGGAACTTGGGGTTACTCAGGGATATCCATGATACATTGTTAGATGAAAAAACAAAGTTTCAGAGTAACTAACAGAGACAGTAGGACTCTATTATGGTAAAAAAAAAAAAATTCTCAACTATGTATGCAAAATGCTTAGAATTTTACATGAGAAAAATAAGTATAAAAAGCATGTACAAAGGGGCCAGCAGATGGTGTGGTAGTTAAGGCACTGGACTCCCACATGGCTGATTGTGGTTCGCATTGCGGACTTTATGGCTTGAAAAATCACACCAGGTGTGTGTGTGTATGTGTGTGTATGTGTGTGTGTGTGTGTGTGTGTGTATGCCCAAAATCCCAGGAGGAAAATGGAGGAGAAGGGACTGTAGTGTGGTCCTCCCCCTCTGGGGGGTGATTTCTCACTTCCCCTCTCTCTCTATCTCTCTTTGTCTCTCTCTGATGAGTGCACACATCATATAACAAAAACTAAAAAATAAATAAATATATAAAATTAAATTTAAAAAAAGAAAGGAAAACAAGTATGTGTTTATATATTTCTTTCCTCACCTGGAACAACATCAAATCAGAAAATTATTTAAAAATTCATCTTTCTTTCGGGGATCTGAGGCTCTACTTTTAAATTGACCTAAAGTCCTAAAACAATTAGAGCAAAGATTTACTCTTTTCTGCAGTTTTAAGCCAGTATCTTCCCCTGCTGTCTACTGTAATAGTTCATTTTAATGTGTCACTTGACTGGGCCATGAAATATCTAGATATTTAGTTAATTATTTTGGGGTGTGCCTGTGAGAGTTATTCTGGCTGAGTTTAACATTTAAATTGTTAGGCTGAATAAAGCCGACTGCCCTCCTCAGTGTGGAGAGGCAGTGCCCATTCCACTGAAGGCCTGAACGAAACAAAAAGGCACAAAACTAGGGACGTTGCTTTCTCTCTCTGCCAGACTGCTTAAGTTGGGATATTGTGTTCTTCTGCCCTGGAACTGGGATTTACACCAGCCACTCTTGTGGTTCTCAAGTATTTGAACTTGGAATAAGACTCACATCATCAGTTTTCCTAGTTCTCAAGCCTTCAGATTCAGTCCCAAAGTACACCATCAACTCTGCTGGGTCTCTAGCTTGCTTGACTACAGATCAAGGGACTTCTCAGTCTCTATGCCATATGAGTTAGTTCCTTATAATAAATCTCTTTGTATAGATGGGGTCTTCAAAAACCTCATGGAAAAAAATATACTATGAAAAACTATGTGTGGATTTCAAAACTCTGCACCAAAATAAACTTATACTTTAATTCCATTTTCACCTGAACATTTTGAAGCCCCCTCATATATAGCCTATGGGTTCTGCTTCTATGAAGAATCCTGACCAATACACCTACTGTGTACTGAGAACAGTTCCCTGTGATGCCATGCAAAGGGGTGCAAAGCCTCTTATTTGTCTCATTAGGCAAAATCTTCAGGTAGTCAATGTCCTCAAGGATTTTCTTTGGCCTCTGCTACCTTTCAAAGCAAATTGTCACAGAGGATCTTATCTACTTCCTCAGAGACTATTTTTTGCATCTCTTGTGAAGGCATAATGCCAGATGGTACCAGTACAATCATCCCCACAACAACAGTCTGAGTCTAATCAACAGTGGATCAGTATAGCCTTAGTTCAGAAACAAGCAGTGGGACCTGGACCTGGAAAAAAAATCAAAAGTTTCTTCCAAAACCAAAATAAACCTACTTCACAGAGAGGCAGCCATGTGCATTTAAAGGATTACCTATAAACTATTTAACTTAAATAGAGCCTTGAAAAAAGAATCCTGGGGCCAGCAGGTGGTCCAGTGATTAAGGCACTGGACACTCCCACATGGCCAATCATGGTCTGAGTCCTGGACCTGGTGGCTTGCTTTCTCACTTTCTCTCTCTCTTTCTCACTCTCTTTCTCTCTCTCTCTCTCTCTCTCTCTCTCTCTCTCATCTCTCTCTGGTGAGCACACACGTCCTTTAGCAAATTTTAAAAATAATAAATAATAAATAATTACCAAAATACTTTTTTGGGGGGGAGAGATTTTCGCTACAGGACGCGTGTGCTCGCCAGACAGAGACATTAGAGACAGAAAGCGAGAAATCACCCCACAGGGGGGATGGTCACGCCGCAATCCCCTCTCCTCCATTCTCCTCTCGGGATCTTGGGCACGCACGCACACGCGCCCGGCATGAATTTTAAGCCACTGGGTCCGGGACGCGAACCACGGTTGACTACGTGGGAGTCCAGCGACATAGCCATTACTCTAACTGCTGGTTCCTCAAAATAAATAATTTTTAACAAAGAATCCCCCAGGCCAGCTGCTAGCATAGCAATTAAGGTGGCAGGATTCCACAGGGCCAACTGTCCAATTTCAGTCCTGGATGCAGTGACTTGAAAACCACTCCAAGTGCACGTGCGTATGAGCGCAAAATTCCAAAAGAAGAAACGAATGTCGTGTGACCATCTCCCACGAGAAGTGCTTACTTTCTTTTCTTCTCTCTCTCTACAGCAAGCACACACACTAACCAGCAAAATTAAAAAAAATACAAAAATCACTTAAAGTACATTTTTCAAGAAAAAAGCAAAAAAATAAATAAATAATTAAAAGGCAAGAAAAAAGAAAGTAGTCTTTGAGATCTGTTTTTAAATAAATGTCAACATTTCTAGGTAAAAATGTATTTTAATATGTTCACCTATGGAAGATAGACGTTACTTTTCACAGATAGAATAAAATAAGACTTACACTAATGCAGTCATTCACCAGGCCAAAATACCTTCAAAGAATCTGTCTAAACCGCATAGTCTACCTTAGTATTTAAAAAAAAAAAGAAAGGATCTGGTCTTCATGATTGGGACATCTGTAGCAATAAAGTGCCTCAGAATGGTTTCTAATAATATACGAGACAAAGACCTACCTTGATTCTTCCTTCGTCTTTTTTTTTTTTCTTTTGGTTTCTGCTGTAAGTCTCATGCACTTACGGTGGAGAGAGGAGTAGTCGTCCTGGGGGTTAGCCACCCTGCAATCCCCTCTTCTCCATTCTAATTTGGGGCACACAATCACATGAACTCAATGTGTTTTTCAAGCTACTCGTCCAGAACCCGAACTGCACAATTGGCCATGTGGGATCCACCTGCCCTAACTACCACACCACTGTCTGGCCTCTGATTCTCCTTCGAACAATAGTAGGGAAAAAAAAGTATAGGGGTCATAAAACATATTAACCATCCCCAACTCAGAAGAGGAGACTGAATGGGAGAATAAATGTTTACCTTATGCATTTGATGCATGCTTTCCTGTGGGAAGTCAGCCGAACCCAGTGTTGGCAAAGGATGCGAGACGCTTGGCGGTCCAGGACTCGGCCCCATCATGCTGTGGACGGAACCCGGGGATGGTCCTGGTCCTGGACTAGGGCCAAGAATTGGTCCAGGGGAGGGTCCGGGCCCGGGCGAAGGCCCTGGATGGGGCATCGCACCAGGGTCTGTGGGTGTAGACATCTACCTTTCTTGTCTCTGCCAGTCAGTAGAGATACTGGGTTGGAAAGAAAAAAACAAAGGGACGTTTTAAACATGATGTTAAGATCAGAATAAAACAGTTGTTAGCATTTGATGGTGCCAGTTCTGTAACAAACATCAAACAAAACTGCCCTAGTCCAGATGTTTGAGTGAGTGTGATATATATCCGTCTGCCCCAGTCTTTATGAAGACCACTTGTTTAATAAAACACACGCTCTAAATGATTCCCCAGAAAGGTATAAATCATCTAAGATACAAAAAGACTCACTGGAGAAACTCAAATCTAACACATAAGCAGAATCCTAAACAAGTTTGAAATTTATTACTAAAGTCAACAAATGCTCTCCGTTACTTACTGGCATGGACATCTTGCAAGTCATTAACTCCCAAAGCCATTAAAATATATAAACCTTTCTAACGGTCCCAGCCAAGATTCATTTTCATAAGTGAATGGCCATTCAAAACATCACCAAAAATTCTACAATGAGGGGGAAAATACTATTCATAAATTGAGAATGAAAGAGAAGTCTCAAAAACTGAAGACACAGAGGCTATAGGAATCAGACAATGTGGGTTCCAACACCCGCACTTGCAATTACTAGCTAAGTTATTTACATTCCTTCTTCTGAGATTTAAATGCATGATAATGTGTAAAAAACACAGCTGTGTGCCTGGCACAACAATCTTATTTAGCATTATTTCCCCTCCCACCTCTACTGTACCAGAAGTGATCGGAAAGGACAGTTTAGGATGTGGTCCTCCTGCCAGCTGACTAATTGAAGCAGAGACCACTTGGATAGTTAAGAGGAGGGATTACTTCCAGTCCTCGCTCCAGTCATTTCTCTAGGGGGCCCTCGAGAAATGGTCCATGATTCCTGGATCAGAGCCCACCACACGATAGGTGTGGAAATTCTGATTCTCCAATTTCAGCAGAGCAATATTCCGCCACCCACACTAAGCCTTCTTGGCATTCCCATTGGGAAACTGCCTCATGGAGTGGGTGCAACTGTGGCATGGATATGAGCCAGAATGAGTAAAGAAGCTGTTTTCCAAACCCCAATGAGATCAATGGTCCCCACAAGGTAGGTGAGTACCACCGGTGACACTAACCGTTGTCTACATTATGGTGTTACCTTGGCTACACACAGCTGCGCGCACCACAACACTGTGCCGTCAATCTCACAAACACGAGACATCCTAAATGGTTTCCTTACCCACTACTTCGTAGTGGAGACCAAACTGGACTTTGGCACCTGACTCACATAGCAGGGCTCTCTCCCTGTAGTAAAATGAGGGATTAGAGGGGAAGTACAAAAAAACCCACATTTGTTCCATTCTTATCCACCTTCTGCCACCCCGCACCGAATCTCTAGGTTGTGAGAGCCAGGAAAGCAGGGTCTGGCTCTACCTCATTCCTGTCTCCTCTACCTCCAACTATCATGTAGTAAATGCCCAAAAATACTTGAATAGACAAATTTCAAATGCAAACTATTGCTTGTGTCCATTAATTATCTAAAACTAGAGGGTCAGTTAGTGCCACAGTGGTTAAGGAGACTGGATCCCACATGGTTGAGTGTACAGTTTGAGTCCCTGACCCTGCAGCTTTAAAACCATGTACACGCTAGACTGGCAGGTGACGTGGTGGTTAAGGCGCTGGACTCCCACATGGCTAATGGCAGTTCGAGTCCAGATTGCTTTCTTTCCTCCCAAACCCTGGATCTCTCTCTGTGGCCAAATTAAAAAATAATAACTACAATAAAATAAAATAATTGTTTTTTAATAAATTGTACACACACCCAAAATCCCAAAAAGAAAAATGAAGACAAGATGGCCACATGACCATTCCCTATAACAGGTGCGTTCTCACTTTTCCTCTCTTTTTCTGTCTACAACAACCACCTGGGCCTTCTAGCAAATTAAAAAAAAAAAAAAAAAAAACTAGCACATATTCAGTGTTTGGACTGTGTTTGCATAAAGAATTCTGTAAAGCACATAAGAACTTAGGCATTTAAGCCATTCCAATAGATAAATTCAGGCTAAAACAGGAAGCAATGAAAGCCTGCTTTGGAGTGGCCCTTAGCAGGGACTCCAGGACTGTCTTAGAGGACTCAGCAGAAGTGGTTTCTAAATTCGGGGAGCTTCCAGGGTGAATGATAGCCTTGAATTCACTGAGACCCAAATGTTACCATTTAGTCTTTGTGATTAACAAAGCAGGCAGAAGTAACTTTTTGTTTCTGTTTTTTGTTTTGCTTTCCATCTTCCCTTCCCCCTACAAATGGGTTCAGTCAGCATTTTAAATTTAGGAAGCTGACGTCAATTCAAAGGTACTACAAGTTATAATGTCCTTTCATGTATATCAGCAAACTAATATACCCCTTTATTTTCTAATGAATAAAAGGAAATTGCTTACTTCCTGTTATGGTTTACCTTGAAATGGGCTTCAAGAGGTATGATGGTAATATACCACCAAGTTTGAACAATGAAGATACAAATAGGGAAGTTAGTTAGCCTGATACTCCTACTTTCAAGCCTTACATTTTCATACACATTAGCCCATAGTACTGCTTTCTGCATACATTAAGACTTTCATCTGGAAATCTTGGAAAAAATGTTATACTTACAAGCATACAGTCCCATAAAAATGCTCACTTTTTGTTAAAGGAAACTATTAAAAACTTCTCAGACAGAAAAATATCTTAGAAGGAAACTGGAAAATTACAGACATATAAGTGGAATGTTACTATAGGAATATGTTATATAGGAAAACTATGTAATTAGAAGAGAACCCTCAGATACAGGGACTTACTAAATGTGTGTGACTCGGAGAAACAGTACAGTTTAACCAATGAGAAAACTTACCCTGTGTCCCATAACACACGGCAGGGATGCGGACTCTCAGAGAACTTTGATGATATTTCACTGACTTCCCAATGGGAGTCCAGAGACCTAGATTCTAGTCTTAGTGCCACCACCAACTCTGAGGCCCTGGGAGAAGTGCTTTATCTCCGGGGTCTCTCAGCTCCCTCTGGGCTCAGGATGGGAGTATCTCAAAGGTCCTTTCCTCTGTCCATCTATGACTCAATGCTGGCTGCCCCCCAGGTCATCTCAAATACTTTATGCAAACCCATTAATAGACAAAAGCAGGGCTGCCCCAGGATCTGCTGCTGTCTACCACCCCCCAAGTATACCCAAAAAAGACCACCTCTCCAAGACAAGGCCTGTCGTCCTGGGCTCTAACTCTTCCCTTCTCTTCATTTCTGGTGGTGACTTCATTTTATAGTTTAAGTGCACAATTCAAGTTTCCAACAATATAAGAAACTTGTAAGTATGCATTGCAAAGAGATGCAACTCCCCGGCAGAGGTGCATGTTTTCACTAAGTTAGCGTGGTAAAGGTTTGAAGTGCAGTACTGGCCAGCTCAACTTCCCCCTCACCAATGTGCTGGTAGCCTAGGAACCCAGGCCCCTTTCTTTTTTCTCCAAAGCACTACTGATACACACCATAGAGACAGGGTGGAGGTAGTACAGTTAAGACAGGAGAGGGGCTCAGATAAACCAGTTAAGAGTAGTGGTAAGTCCACTCACAGGATAACTCTCAAAATCTATTTTTACTTCATGCTGGAGGGAGAAAGAGTTTACTTTGTCACAGAAAAGAATGATCTGTTCCACACTTTTGTGACAAATACGATGAAGAAAGGGGCAGGGGGTGAACACCACCTCCCCATTCACACGCATCACTGCTGGTGTCTTATCGGCTCCTATCACACCTTCCTCTCCTGCAAACCAGGACTCCCTGAGGGCTGGTCCACTGTGTTCTTAGACAAGAATGTTTCTGCAGTGCACCGTCTTTTAGTCCTCACCCTCCTGCCTTTACAACTGGGGAGTGTAAGTTTTTGAAAATAAAATGCCTTGGAGTTTCCCGCATCGCCGTACATCAGTCATCTATCTGCACATTTAAAGGAGTTCAGCTTCATGGAACTTGAATGGTCACCACTCCAGCCATAACAACCCTGATGACGTGTAATACTATCTCACTGTAATCCACAGGACTACCAATCCCCCACCCCCCCCCACACACACACAGGGTAACATATAAGCACATCTACGTGGGCTTCATAATCGCTGTTGGCCTTTTCTCACACTCTCCACTGAAAAGGTGAGAGCAATAGGCAGGAAGGGATAACAAAGCTTGCCTTGTCACACCTGTTATGGGAAAGAAATCCACAGAATTTTTTTTTTTTTTAAGAGAGATTTTTGCTATAGGGCACATGCCCTCACTGGAGAAACAGAAAGGGAAAAATCACACCCTGGGGGGAATGACCACGTTGCAATCCCTTCTCCCCCCTTCTCTGCTCAGGAGTTTGGACATACGTACAAGTGCCCAGACTGAGTTTTAAGCCACCGGGTCTGGCACTTAAACCACTACTGTCTACAGGGAGTCCAGCGACATAACCGTTATGCCATCTGCTGGTCCCCAACTACAACTTTTTATCTCTTGACTCTCAGCTCAACACTGAACTCTTACATCCAAGGGGTACCCCATCCACAGGCTAGAGTTTTCACTTGAGCTAGAGCAATGTGCAGGGAAGGAAAGTAAAGAACAAAAAAACAAGGATGGAAACAATGGCTCAGGGATTTTGCCAAAACTAGGATTTGGCTGTGATAATACATGAACTTATCAGGAAATAAGAGAGTAAGAGAAGTCCTAGGGAGAGTTTCAGATGGAAACGAAACGTTAAAATTGAAACGGTCAGATATTCTTAATCCAACGTCCAGAGGACCCAATGTCCTTATTTATTCCCAGTCATATTGAGCATCCTGGGCACAGGGCCTTCAGGTCTACAAAAATAGCCAGAGGGTTTGCCTCAGGACTCTGAAATCAGTCTGATAGGGATAGAAAACTAGAACAAAAATAATAAGAGAAAAAAAACAGGAAGGGGTACAGTTAAAATGTCCAACACGGTCACTGGGTGCAAATTACCTACAGCTTGGAGGCAGGAGAAAGGAATTAGGAAAAGTATAGTAGAGAAGGCAGCATTTCAACTAGGCCTGGAAGTTTAAAAACAACAAAAAAAGAAAACAAACCAACAACGACAACAAAAAAAAAAACATGTTTCCTAGAAACTTGTTTTCTAGTGATGGAGAGAACTTTGGGGAAGCCACAACCTTGACAGTATCTCTTAAATTGCTCTTTATCAAACTTCTAAGGAAGCATGGGGAAATCTTGGCTCTCCAGCATCTTTTATCACTGCTCGTTTTATAGAATAACTTTGAGGTCTAGGTTAAAGGTGGAATATCACAAATAAAAAAATTAGGTGTAGTCCATATCCCTAAGAATAACTCAGTCATTTCAAAGTTTTCTGGCTATTAGAGGAGACCTGTAAGGCTCAGGACGTAGTTAAGACTCTTCTTATGTCTGTTTGCTGATTCAGACCATCCCCCCAACCTGCAGGGCTGTTTCTTGTTTTCTATGGCATTTTCTTTATAAATGAATTGATAAAGTCACCCATGAGAAGTAACAACATATCTAGACCCAGGACACAAACTCTGTTATTCCTAGTGGGGGAGTGGGAGGAGGAATAAAAATAGCAATGAAGATAAAGGGAATAAATCTACCAGAAGTTTCATTCTTAGAGGCCAAGGTTGTCTGGATAGGTGCTGAAACATTATCAAGGCCCACGCTGCTTTTCCATCTGAGACATGCAACTCTAAACAGTGCACAATGTGATTTGTGCCACAGATAAAAACTGCACTGGGTTTAAAGCTGTTTTAAGTTGCTCGATCAAAACCACAGAAAACCATGGGCAACATTTCCTTAGCCTTCTCATGGGTATTACCATAAGTTTAGCAGTCTTTTCAAAGTCAGGCATGTTTTTAAAAGTGGTAGGGGTCAGCAGATGGTGTGATGGTTAAGGTGATGGACTTCCTCATGACTGACCTTGGTTTGAGTCTCAGACCTAGCAGCTTGCGTTCTTGCTTTCTCTCTCTCTGTCTCTCTGTCTCTCTCTCCAGTGAGCACTACTGCCCTGTAGCAAATTTTTAAACATAAAAATGTTTAAGTTTTAATAACAGAAATAAATGAAATTAAATAATTCTTTAAAACAAAAAAGGTGCTGGGTTACAACTTTGCTCTGTTCTTGGGCTTCCTTCAACTTTCAATCAAGGAAATGAATTAGGCCACAAGATGCTGCCCTCACTTTAAATAAACTGCCTTGGGGATCGTCCTTGCTGAGAGTCAGACCTGCCTGGCAAAGGCTCTGGGACAGCTCTGTGCACAACAGAGGATAACAACAAACTGCACTGGCAATTAGTCCCCCATGAGCCCCAGGCACTGCCTTGACAGGGTCCTGGCTCTGGTAGAGACTGTGAGCTACCATCTTAAGAGTCCACCAGAGATGCACGTCAGTGGCCCTCCTTAATGAGAACCAACAACGTTCCCACAAAGAAAAAACTGTTTAAAAAGGATGTTGACAAGCAAAGCCAAAGTGCTAGAAGCTCCTCTATAAAGAAGCGCTTTGGAAAAGCATCCCTCTAATCCAGGATTCACATCCACATTAGTTAGAAGGGTGATCAATGGTAGGTAACTACTGTGGACAATCACTACTTCTAAAATTCAGTGGAACCCAAACTGCTAGTTAGTTGTTCAAAACCAAACCAAACAGACCAAACCAACAAAAGTTAATTTCAAAACATGCCACCCTAAAATGTAGTATCTCATGTATATTTATACATCTGCCTGTCCTTCCTAGGTTAAATGAGGCCATTTTTCAAGGCAACCTCATTTTGGATGCTGATAAGAATCAACTTCCCTTTTTGACTGCTAAGATAATTTTATTTATACATGAAACACCAAGGAGAAGGGAAAAAGCCTGAAAAACATACTTTAAAAACTTTCCTTGGGCAGGCCCTGTGTGGCCTACTGGTAGAGGTAGACGAATCCCACAAGGCCACACATGGTTAGAATCCCGGCACAAGTGACTTGAACATCATGCCTTCCAAGTGCCCTGAGTGCCCCAAATCCCTACAGGTGGAGAAATGGAGGAGAGGCATTAAGGCGTGACGATGGCCCATTAGAAGGGGCTTTCTCCTTCTCCCTCCGCTGACTCTGGTGAGAGCACGCACTCTTCTGGCAAGTTTAAATAAATAACTTGCCTTTGAGATGATACACTTTTATTTAGCAGTAAAACTTGACCATTATATGCTGAATGAATCAAGGTAATATGACAGATGATCTTTAATATGCCCATCTTGCCCCAACTTTCACAGTAGCAAAAACTTTCCACAATGAACCCTTCGAGTTCACTGCAATTAAAACAGAAAATAGTCATTTACGATATTAATACACTTTTTACAAGAAAATCATCACATAGCTCATTTATCCTCTTTGAGTTTCAAATTCCTCACTTAAGAAATAGGCATAGAAGCCAGCCATAAACTCAAATTTCATATGAATCAAATGAAATATCAGCTAAGAAGACCCCCTGTGAGCTATCATATACAAATGTGCATGATTGCCCGGATCTTTCTCAAGGCAGCCTCCATTCCCACCCTGAACCTGAATCCACATCTGCCAGCTTAATCTAAAATGTTGCTTTGTTCATGAATTCTCTTGTTCAAAACTTCTGAGAAACAAGCCTCCAATACACATTGGATAAAATATTCATGCTTTAGCCTGGAAGTCAAGTCTTTCTATGCCATCTCTGACTTTATCTTCTTAAAACTCTCCCCAACTGAAACTTCTTGCCCCAGGCAACCAGGTCAAAACAGGTACACTGGTCTACCCACTGCTTCTTTAGATTGTTACTTATGACTTCAGGACTTTCTTCTGATCTGGGATCGGGAACCACAGCCCCCACATGGGCCCTCCTCCTACTGGACCCTACCTCATCTCACAGACCTGAGCCATCCCATCGACTCAAGAGAGCTCCTATGATCTCTCTCTCTACATCACATGGCCTGGGCGCTTTACCATTTTCCATTCATACATTTGAATGTTCAAGTACATTCTTTAAAGTGCATAGGTTCTCAATACCGATCGTCTATTTTTTACAGAATTTTGGACTTTGCTTAATGGCATTTTAGTAAAACAGCAGACCCTAAACTAGCTGCAAATATTTTCAAAGCCCAGTTCAACACAGCACAGGGGTAAGAGAGGGGAGGGCTTTCTTTCTTCATGGAAGCCCAGTTTCCAGGTGTGATGCTTCATCTCCCAGAGGGTGGGAAAAACTGGAATATCCCCCACCAAGGGAATATTACTTATTTATTTTTAATTCCACTTGTTCTTATTATTTTATAATTTGACCTAAGAGATACAGAGGGAGAGAAAGGGAAAGCAAGAAAGCAAGCCGCCAAGTCTGGGACTAGAACCACAGTCAGCCATGTAGGAATCCAGCGCCTTTAACCACCATGCCACCTGCCCCAAGGATTTTTTTCTACTTTCAAGTAATTGTTAACTCCCAAATTCTGAATTCAGTTTTTAAAAAAAGAGAGAGAGAGAGTTAATATTTAACAGTTTTTAAACTTTAAATTTTATTCCACTTCTGTGGATTCATTCATTGATTTACAAAAGTCCCAGGCCATGTTTAAATTAGATCGGTTTTGTTTGTTTGTTTGTCTTGAGAGGTTTTTGCTATAGGGCGCATGCGCTCACCAGAAAGACAGAGAGAGAAAGCGAGAAATCACCCCCCAGGGACGATGACCACACCACAATTCTCCTCCATTCTCCTCTCAGGATCTTGGGCACGCACGCACAGTGCCTGGTATGAATTTAAGCCACCAGGTCCAGGACTCAAACCGCGGTCAACTATGTGGGAGTCCAGCGATACAGCCATTATGCCAACTGCTGGTCCTAATCAGATCAGTTTCTAAAGGGTTTTTAAAACATTAGTCCTTGCAAATGCAGATTATATATCAACATATATCTGATGATGAGTCTGATGGTTGTCTACCTAAAAATACAATAAAAGGGGCTGGCAGGTGGTATGGTTAAAAGCACTGGAATCCCTCATGGCTAACCACAGTTCAAGTCCTGGACCTGGTAGCTTGCTTTCTCACTTTCCCTCTCTGTCTCTGATCAAACTGGAAAATAATAAAAATAAATGAAGTTAAAAAAAAATACAATAAACTACTGTGATTTTTGTAGTGTCTTAAATAATACAGGCAATACGATCTAATTAGAAGGCCCAAATGACCTTAATGTCTTATACACCTAATAAAATACCACTCTCTCTACTAGGCTTCCACTGTCTATTGATAATAACGTATTAAAGGGCCAGCTGATGGCATGGTGGTTAAGAGGGCTGGATCTCACATGGCAGACTGCAAAGTTCAGGTCATGGACCTGGTGGCTTGAAAAAAACACACCAGGAACATATGCATGCTCAAAATCCCTCAGAGAGGGAGAAATGGAGGAGAAAGGAGGACAACATGGTCATCCCTCCAGGAGAGTACTTCCTCACTCGCTCTCTTCCTCTGTCTCTCCTCCAGGGAGCGTGTACACTCCCTGGCAAAATTTAAACAAACAAACAAATAATGTATTAGAAACCCCAAAGTACAGAAAAGTATGTCAGATTCAGTAAAAAAGCTAGTATCCATATCTAAAGTATCATTCCAAATGAGTGAATTAATGAGGTGTTTATATTCAACATTCAAAAATCCCAGCTATTTGGCTCCTGGATTTCATCAGCTTCAGCATATGTTTTGCTGAGGTATGATTATTCAAGTTATCTCTGACTATATCTTTACAATTTTTATTACTTAACAGCACTAATATACCCTGAACACTTTCAAGGAAAAGTGCTATATTAACATGAGAAATAATAAAGTCACAGTAAACAGTAATAAAGCTGTAAAGTTTTCAAAACCCAGGTTGCAGGATCTCATTTACCTTGGACATAAATATCTTAAGCAAACAAATATGCAATCTTTCATAAGGACTACGGCAGAAGATAGCTTAGGATTCCTATAGAATCTGGTAAGTACTGGATTGTCGGCAAAGTCACGATGCACTTTCTACGCACGGACGTGTCTGACTTTTCTGACAACCCACTATAAAGTCACAACTTTCAACATAGAACAAATAAACATCCCTTGGCCCAGTCAGTGGGATGATGGTCAAGGAGACTTGATCTCACATGGCCAACCCTGTGGTTCAAGTCCTGGAACCAACGGCTTGTGAAACAGGCCCAGCTCAGGTCCATGCCTGCCCAGAAATCTCAAAAGGAGGGAGAAATGGTAGAGAACAAATCACGGCGTGACTGTCCCCCATAGGGAGTGCTTTCTCACTTTCCCTCTATCTCACTCTGTCTCTCTCTGTCTCTCCCCAGGGAGCACATATGTTGCCTGGCAAAATTTTAAAAAATGAAAAAAGAAAACACCACAGGCCTACCTAAATATTCTACCAAATAACTCACCACCACCTGTATTTTCTATTCCCAGCTACTTATAGACTGACCCATGACTTTATGAACTGGCTAGTGATGAAGGCTCCAGAAAAAGAACTCTTTTTAAAATGACAGAAAATTCAGCACTCTCTAATGACCAAAAAAAAGTCTCCAAACCCCCCAACACTGAGGCAAAAGGAACGATTTAGAAAACCATTCTTTTACAAAAAAAAAAAGAAAGAAGAAGAAGAAGAAGTGAGAGGCCCAGCCAGAATGGCACACGCAGCAGGCTTTCACTGCATGATGCTGTAACCATCTGGGATCAGGGATCAGAATAAATGGACCAGGTGCACCAGGGATCCTAGCTGGGGGGTGGGGTGGCAGGGAGTCACAGTAAGGTGAGACCCAGTTGAAGATTCCTGCATCTGTCTCTGTTTCTCTTATAAAACAAAGTCCAAGAAAAATCAGAAGTAGTTTCCAAATGTGGCCTTTTATGCTAGGCAAGTTATCTCATTTGTTCACCAGAAATACAAGAGAACATGACTCACGTAAGCAATTTAGTGTCCCTGTCTCCCCTTAAAATCCTCTTATCCAGAAACAGTGAGAATCAAAACTTTTTGGTGGTTAAACCCGGTCCTCAACTTGCTAAAGCTAGAAAACAGTCCTTAGCATTCTGTTTGTGATAATTCAGTGCCCTCATGGCAGCATGTCAAGATGTCATAAATAGTGATTTATTATTTCTCTGGAGAATCAAAAAGCTGCTGACCTTGGAGAGTTTCACAAAGGCCTTGTTTACAAAGGAAGACTTCTAAAGGAGAAACAGAAAAAGAACATGAAAAACACTGGAGGACACCACCACTTTTATAATTTATGAAAGTTTTCTTTTTTATGGTCTTGCTCCAATACATAAAAAGCCTTTAAAATGAGGTGTCAAAATATTACAGTAATATAAGGAATACCGCAATTCCCTTCTAGAAAGGAATGGGAATGTGCTTTTATCCTGGCCTGTAAAATGACGTGTCTTTAACTTAATCAAAGAAGTTTTAAATAATTACCTGCAGAAGTACTATTTTCCAGTTATACTCTGTCAGGAATGTTTTAAACAGAATTTAAGCATTAACAATATAATACAAGCACAGAGGCACCTTTTTCTGGTCAATTCTAAGCCTCAGGTGTTGGTCAAAGCACTTTTCAAGAAACTTGATGAGAACTGCTCAAAAACCACTTTAAAAACGAACAAAAGAAAAGATCTAAGGCTGCTTTGAACATGCTCTCACAGTGAATATTTTCTGTGAAACACCACGGTGCAGCTAGTCCCGATGCTGGGATGTAACTGATATAACTCATAAGAGAAAGGCTGTATTGAAGGAAGCCCTCCCTCGCCTCACCCTCTTCAAGGGTTCTGAGACTCCCAACTCCTAATTTATTTCAAAATGCTCCTTACCAATATGCCATCTCTCTTTAATGCCCCCAACAAGGTAGATGGATCTTTGTTCTATGGGTCTGCATTTTTCCCCCCTCAGTCTCCTTCAATAAATATCTTTTGGACCTAACAGGTGTCTGAAATTCCCTTTTTTGAATAGCAAACATGTGAGTTGTAGGGGAGAATCAAAAGAAAGAGAAGTCCAAGAGAATAAAAGGGCAATTAGATTCCTAAAAGAGAAAGTGTGTCTCTATTTGCATAACAAAGCACCAACTAGGATTCCAACCAGCCACACCTCTTAACAATTCACCAGTGTGCTAGAAGTAGCCTGGAAGCCTAACAGGCTTTGGGAAGTGCCCCCCCCCCCTATTACTGGTGGAAAATGTTACTGAAAACATTTAAATTTGCAAACATAAGTGTATACACACACATCACACACACAAACACTGGGCATGGCTTTTAGTTTAGTAGAGTTGCCAGTGGTTCCTGAGTCTTAGGTCGTTGGGCAGGAATGTTCTGCTATTCAATCCCCAACCAACAACCTCACTGTTCACAAGAGCAAGGCACACAACCAGGTGTAAATGTTAAAAGAGTTCTCGGAAATTTAAGTTTGAAATTTAACTCTGCTACTGGTAACACAGAGACGTTAAAAATAACCAGTCAACGCAGTAAACAAGCGCGTATCTTTAATGCCTTCCTTATCCTCCAGCATTACACGTACAAAGGAATACCTACATGCCTATATAATGACCAGAAAGGAGACAATGATGACACCTCTCCAAAAAATTACTAACTCGGTCGCTTTGCTTTTTCAAAAGTACCAACCTTCATCAGGTTTAGAGAGATGGAAAAAAAAGTGACAACCTTGCAAAACTCTCCTAAAAGTTATATAAACAAAGGAGGGAAGCCCAGTATGGGTTTTGCACCCATGTGCTACTAAAATTACATAACACCCGGTGCAGACATTGAATAAGGAATGGATTCTGCACAACACCCCCACTCCCTCGACTTCCAAGCCTTCCTCCTTTCCTTAACAAATCCAAACGCCTTGTAAGAGCGAGTGGACGACTCTGAATATTCATTTTATTGCTGGAGTAAATCCTGCGAGAGTTGAACGCACGTTTAGGCCCGAAGTTTGAATGTGCAACAGCCCCAGGGCGCAGCGACTCACATTCTCAGGACCTGGAGAAAGAGCTGACAAGCGACAGCGGCCAGCAAGGCCTCCTCCTTCCCCCTCACCGAGCCTCGGAAAAAAACGCAATCGAGCGAAGGACAAGAAGCCGGTTTCCCCCGCCTGCCTGACTTTGCAGGAAAGGCGAGCCTGGAGACCGGAGGGGGCCAGCAGGGAAAGAACTGGAAAGCTCCGCACCCAGCGGGCGGCGGCAGCGCAAGCTTCTTACCTGGGGGACGCGAACAAAAAGGGCGCGGGGCTCAGGGAGCAGGGGGGTGGCGGTGCGGCGGGAAGCCTCGGGTGGTGGCGCGGCCCGCAGTGCTTAGCTGCTGTGACTTCCTGATTCTCCGCCGCTCGCGCGCGCACACACACACTCACACTCCCAGCCACACGCACACGCCACCCCCACCAGCCCTCGCCACCAAACCTCGCCTTGTCCTCCCAGAGCTCCTGGGGAGGGCGCGGGCGGGAGCGACTGCCTGCGCCGCTGCTCCGACGCACTGGCCCAGGCGCGCACTACACACACTCACACTCACGCGCAGACACACTCGCGCTGGCCCCGAGGGCGCAGAGCCGCGAGCCGCGGGAGGT
>NW_006159849.1:4134328-4134557 GCF_000334495.1 Tupaia belangeri chinensis
GAGCTCGCCGCCCCCTCCCACCCCTCCACCCTACTTAGCTGCCCTGCCAAACTTTTTTTTTCCCTGCCTGATCCACGTCCAACTTCCCTCCACCCCACCCCCTCAAGCAGCCGGGCCAGCCCGGCGCTCACCACCATCCGCAGCAAACGGCAACCCGGATAAAAATAATAATGCAATCCAGGCGGCGGAGGCGGGGACGAGAGCGCAGACACTGGCAGGGGGAGATTTC
>NW_006159849.1:4134676-4136782 GCF_000334495.1 Tupaia belangeri chinensis
GGCGGGGTGGTGGTGGTCCCCCCACCAGCCGGTGGGCGCCTATCGGCTGGTGCGCGGGGCCGCTTATTTGGGGAAGTACATCGCGACACCTTTGGAGATGGCATGGCCGTGTTTTGCAACGCAAAAGGGAGGAGGGAAGACGGCCGGGTGGAAGGGGAGAACAGAGGAAGGGGTAAATCGGGTTGGGATGGGAATAAAGCAAACTCGAAAGCAGGGAGCTAGAGGGAAGGGGTGCGTGTCATCGTAGGGAGGAGGCTCCCACCCGGTCTCCCCGCCTCCTGCCCTCGCCACCCCCCTATTCCCTCCCCACTGCAGCCCTTCCCCTTCCCCGGCAAACACCACCGCCGCTGCCAGGGTACGCGCGGGTCCTGTTTGTGACAGTCAGGCAGAGAGGATTATCCGGATCATGGCCTCCCCGGCCCGCAGTCGCCCTGGCTCTCCTGGGTCCCAGCGCGCCCCTGGCACCCAGATGGTGCAGGCACCTCACGGCCGCCCCCCCCGGCCCGCCGCTACCGCGGCTCTAGCCAGGGAAAACAAGAAGCAAAAGAAAACAAACCCAGGGAGGGGAAAAACGGTAATGAAGCCCAGCGGACACCTCCGACCTTCTTTGGGGCCTCCTCCCTCTCCCCCACCCCGCGGTAGTGCGGCCCGGGCCAGACACCCCGAACTTCAACACCCGAGCCCGCGCGGTCGCCAGGTACCTAGGGAGTGAAGGGGCAGGGATGCCCACCGCGCCTCGGGCGCAGCCCCCCGGCCAGCTCCTTTGCCTAAAGGCCTGCCTGCCAGTCAGCGCCCCCATCCCCGCCCGAGGGAACGCGGAAAGTGGAGGTGACACCTAGGAACCGGAACGCACCGGCCTCGAGGCGGTAGCCACCGCTACCCCGGCGCGCCTGCACCCGTTTCTCCTGCCCAGATCAGCTTGCGTCTCCGCAGCCGGAGCCCTTTAAACAAGTCTCCAGGAAGCGGGTGTCAGCCGCGTTCCTTGGCGCCCCGCGGCTAGCCCCGGCTCTTCGCCTTCTTTTCCCGTTCCCCTTCCAACTCTTCTGGGGAGGACTGTTCAGGATGAACTGTCGGGTTTCCATTCTTCTGCCCTGTCCCCCAACCTTATCTCCTCCTGCAATCCCCCCACACCCCAGCTTTTAAGGGGATGGGGGGTTGCAACCTTGCCAAATGTGTGTGTGTTGCAACCTTGTGCTGGCAGCGCATCGCTGACTGCCCACCCAGGGTCAAGGCTGTGGTTTGTTGGGCTTGCTTCCCCCTTGCCCCTTGAAGTAGTAATTATTACTGTTATTATTAGAACGGCAAGGTTCGGTTGAAACTTTCTCGTTTCTTCCACGGCCGCCCGGGAGCTGTCGTTACAGCATTCCACCTGAGGCCCGCGGGGAAGAGGCGGGCTTTTTTTGTTGTGGCGGTTGGCCCGCCTGTTTGTTTTGGTCTCCGTGCATGCACAATAAATAATAATTAGGATAATAATGAATAATCCCGGGCGAAGGCGGCGCGGTGCCGGAGGGTTTTGCGGGGCGGCTGCAGCGGGGAGGCCAGAGGGAGGGGAAAGAGAAGGGAGTTGTAAGTTATATTTACCTTGCTCGCGAGGAGTGTGCTGGCTGAATCTCTTCCCTCTCTGAGTCACCCAGAGTACAGAAACAGAGGGAGAGAGGACTAGATTATGAATATGACTTCATTGATGACAGCCATCCCCTCCTCTTCCTAAACTCGGGCTCCGCCCCGGCTCCCACCCTCGCAGCCTCCACGGGCGCCGGAAGACGCGCCGCAGTTGGCCCTGCGCACCGCTCCTCCCCGCCCGCCCGGACGCGGGTTGGCGGGACGCGCCTGTCACTCGCCCCGCTCAGCGACTCCGGGAGCGCGGGGGGAGGTGGGGGCGGTGTGCAAGAATGTGGATCGAGACAGCTCTACTGTATGCGTGGATGCGTGTGTGTCTGCAAGGCGCCGGCTCTCGGGCCGTGTTTGTGCCTAGAGCAGAAAAACTGCGCAGGACGCCGAAAGCCCCAAGCCCTGCTGGAGTTGAACGCCCGTTATCCCTGCCGCGGCTGTCTCCTAACCCGGGCGCGGCGGGGGCCCTCACCGGGGCACGGGGGAACCGGGGGG
>NW_006159849.1:4136800-4183148 GCF_000334495.1 Tupaia belangeri chinensis
AGAGAGGGCAGCCGTAGTAATAGCGCGTAGTAGTTTGGGGGTATGTGGAGAAGGTGCTGGAATTTGTGCCTCAGCCTGCCAGTGCGAGCCAGCAGAGAAAAAGGAAGAGAGGGCTCCGAGTGGCACCAGGGCTGTGTGTGGCACAGTGTTGACTATGGAAAAAACGGGCATTGTTGTGCCGAAAAAAGAAGAAACTTTTTCTCCCCCTCCCTCCTAGGCTGTCATTATAAATCCACCACCACCACCACCACCCCCGTAAAAAGGGAGGCGGGCATAAGGAACATCCCTGCCAAATCTGTCTGTGCTTTAAAGGACTGCAAGCTTCTAAATGCCAACGAGAGAAACAGCTGAGAGATTGAACACCTTATACACAATTAAACCTGCCCCAACCCCTCTGTTTACATCCTGGACTAGACACAGTACTTTAACCTTCCCTTACCTGTCCTCTTCGGGTAAAATACACACACACAAATATGGGAAAACAGCCCCGTGGGGGCTGGGCGGGGCGGGCAGGTTAGGGGCAGCTTGAACATAGAATCTGCTTCTGATTTAAAGAAGGGGAATAAATCTTTTATTCCCTACAAGTACTCTTTTCTCTCCCACTCCACATTTAAGACCAATTAAGACTACAAACTAATCTGTTGGCACTTTGCAGTTTGGAGACCTCTTGCTCCAATTTTTTTGGAAATACAGTACTTTAGCCAGACCAATAGGTCAGTGTTTGGTGAGACAATTTTATTTTTAGTTTTATGAAGTGTGAAAGAATGTTAGGAGATTTTAAATCAGGGGACTATTATTGTAGACTCAGATTAATGTAGGTGCTTGACTCTTAAAATTAAAACTGTTCCTATGCAGTAGTGTTATGAAAAGTATGATTTATCCCTTATTTTGTAATGTAATGGCTTAAATTAGTCATTCAAAGTACACTGTGACTATTTGGTTGAAGATTTTTCCCCCCCAGAGTAAAATCCTATTTTAAGAGCATTTTACCATTACAAAATTGACTCTATTTGAGCAACCAGGTCTGAAATGCAGTTTTAGGATGCTTCAACTACAAGCTAGATAGGTTGAAGACAAGAAGCAATGGAAGGAACGCCAAATACTGCATGTGGTCATTAAGTGGAGAAATTGTTTACTTCGCTGGTCCACTGCTGGCTCATGTCCAGCCTGCAAGGTCACCATTTTCACTGCAGCTAGGAGTGTTTGTGATTGTCCACTCCATAGTTTTCTAAGGTCTTATGACTTACTTGTTTACTTTTGCTCCATTATTTTCTGTCTATCCCAAAGTGAACCTCAAGACAACAAAAGATAACTCATCTAAGAGGAACAGGATATAGTAAATCTATATAGTAAGGACTTGTTCCTATCTGAGGGTATGCCCATATAACTATCAACTGGGAAATATATAGTGAGAAATCTTATCATTATTAGTATAATATTAATACTAACTTCTAATTGCCTAATAAGTTGTCATTAACCATATAGCCAGATAGTGGCCTGCAGGTGGCGTAGTGGCTAAGGGCGCTGGACTCCCACATAGCTGACCATGATTCAAGTCCCAGGCCTGGCAGCTTGCTTTCTCACTTTCTCTCTCTCTCTCATTCTTTCCCTCTCTGGTCAAATTAAAATATATAAGTAAATGAATAAATAAAGTTAAATAAAATAATTCTTTAAAATAATAATAATAAACCCAGATAACATAGTTGTTTAGAATAAAAGGCTTCAACCTGATGCCAATGCTTATTACACTAAGTAGTATTAGGTTTTCATTTTTTAGGGCCTAATTTGTTTCCCTGGCATGCCAATCTCACATGCTAATTTTCAGAAATTGATGACATCGCACATATTCCCTTGTGAATAAATACTCTTTATGTCCTTAAGATTTCACCTTCACCTGCCATGCCAAATTTCAAAAACTGAACAACCATCTTAATAAGACACAGGAAGAGAAGACTGGCCATTCCCTCCAGCATTTTGCCAGAGAAAAAGTAAAGAAGAAAACATTCCCTTTGTTATGTGTGTATATTCTTCAGCTTGTATAAAATTTTGATGTGGTTCATGGAGGGATCTGTATCCATGCACTATATGCACGAAGATGGGAACTGAAAAAAAGCTATCATGTGAGCAGGGATTAAATATAGATATTGCATCTTCCTTTCCCCTCACATTGGTCTAAGAAAGCATCACCTTCTCCCTTTGGGTCTTTCCCCTACGAATTCTCTTGTTTGTAGCTCATGCTGCAACAAGTAGGAATTTTATCAAATAAGGCCTAAACTCTGGAGAAATTAAAAGGACGCTCCATTTGCTCTATTTCAAAGGAGACTGTAGAACACAGAGCATGAGCTTCACCTCTGAGGTAAAGCAAAATTTAACAATTGATGATAAGGAAGAAAATGGTAGGGTCTTTTGTTTTGCAAAAAAAAATCACACAAAAGCAAATCTGGTTGGAGGCTAAAAAGACTCCAGGAGACTACACAGGATGCTATGTTCACATGAAGCTCTTCTTTTTGGACTTTGATGAGTCATAATGTGTTCTCTGAACTTGCTTTTCTCTTTCTAGTTTGGTATCAAGGGATAGAAATCACTTTTTCATGTCTGCGTGGCCACATTTGCTTGTTATGTAAGTCTGCTTTGGTTGATCTATAGAGAGTAGATATTGGGTTTGAAAACTGGCATCTCGTTACAATATCCTCATATAGAAAAAGTCTATGCACAAAGTCAGGAAGCGTCTAGTCCCAACAGACAAACTATCACTGACTGAAATGTTGCCTCGCTTCAAACAGGATCAGGTAAGACCATTTAGGAAATGAGTACTTCATCTTCAGTAATGGAAACTAAACTTTGACAAATTGAATCAGCTGACATTTAATTTAGTGAAGAGTTTAGAATTAGCAAGTACATTTATTACAGAAATAAACACTCCTCTCTCTTTCTTCCCATGAACATTCTCAATGGATTTTGTTTATCCACGATCATTCCTCCAAAATACCATTCTCTGTGCGATCCTATTACTTTTTAGCTTAAAATCTCTTGTTGATTTCCAGTCTATTTTATGATGAAATTACAACTGCTTAGCGTATTATCTAAGGAGGCACATGGACAAGTCTCTAGCTTGTTGACCTCCCCGAAGTGCCCAAGTTCTGGGAAATCTGGTCTACCCACTGGTTTTTAAGGGGTCCCACTGACAGTACTAACCTTTGGCTGAAATGCATCTCTCCAGTCAACATCCTCCAGAAGGCAACTATGGCCTGGCAGCCATCCAGTGATCCTCCTTGCCCTCCTGAGGCAGAGAAAGCTGTGTGTCCTACTCTGCTCCCATAGCAACCGGTGTGCACCTCCATTATAGCAGTTATCAGTTTGATGCGATTGTTTGGTATCCTCCACTAGTTTAGTGCCTAGAGGGTGTAGAACAAGTTCAATTCATCTTTGAAACCTCAGCAATTACCAGGATGCCTCTTGCATTGTATGCTGTTAAAAAATAAAACAAAACACACCACTTTGTTGAATGAAAGGATGAGTGATAGATATTAAAATTATCTGACACAGAGAATTTAGCAAGCCTTTGCTATTAGTAATTAGCATGTTAATGAACAAGATTACGAAGTGTTCAGAATCTTTATGTTATTTTCCAAGCTGAAAGGATTTGGAAAATGTTTTTGGTTTTCATTTTGTTTTGCTTGGGGAAGGGGGAGATAGAAGGTAAGGAGAAGCCACAGCTTGCAGTCCTGTAAAGAGCACTGACAGATATTGTTTATTTTTGAATTAGGCTAGGAGAAACATGAGTACATATATGGCAATTGTGTAGTAGAGTAGTAATAATTATGATAGCAGTTCCCTTTTATTTTCCCCTTAAATCACATGTCAGAAATTGTGCAGAGAACTTTACATATGTTATGTAACCCCTTTAAAACCTATAAAATATGTCACAACATCCCCACATTACAGATGGAGAAATGGAGACAGGAGGTTATTTGTCTAAGGGAGGGCTCTCCAAAGTGGAGTGAGCAAGACAATTCATTGTGAGATGGGAAGACGGTTAGAAATTCTTTCTTTTTCCTTTAATAATTAAAAAATGTAATGGTGGGGTCAGCTGGTGGCGTGGTGGTTAAGTCACTGGACACTGCCACATGGTTCGAGTTCTGGACCTGGTGGCTTGCTTTCTCACTTTCCCTCTCTTTCTCTCTCTCTGTCTCTCTCTGGTCAGATTAAAATAAATGAATGAATAAATAAAATTTAATAAATGATTCTTTTTTTAAAAAAATGTAATAATGAAGGCCTACCCATGGCATAGTGGTTAAGGCGGCCAGATCCCACATGGCCTTTGAAGTTCTAGTCCTGTACCTAGTAGCTTGAGAAATGGGCTGGGCATGTGTGTATGAATGTCCCAAAATCTCAACAGGATGGAGAAATTAAAAAGAAAGGACTGTAGTGTGACCATGCCCCATGAGGAGTGCTTTTTCAACCCTTTTCTCTCTCTCTCTCTCTCTCTCTCTCTCTGGCTAGTGCTTATGCTCTCTGGCAAAGTTTTATAAAGCATGCAATGTCACCCCCCCAAAATGAGCTTTTTTTTTTTTTTTGAGAAGTTTTTGCTGAAGGGTGCATGAGCTCGCCAGAAGACAGAGAGAGACAGAGAAACAGAAAGCAAGAAATCACCCCCCTGGGGGGATGGCCACGTCACAGTCCCTTCTCCTCCATTCTCTTCTGAGGATCTTGGGCACACACGCACACTCGCCCGGCATGAGTTTAAGCCACCGGGTCCGGGACTCGAACCACTGTTGACTATGTTGGAGTCTAGCGACATAGCCATTACACCAACTGCTGGTCCCAAAATTGAGCTTTTTATATGTTGATTCTATTCATTGACCCTAAAGTCTTTGCATGATCCCTAAGTAAACTGGTCATGGATCCGGTATTATACTTGAGAGTTACTGAAAGAAGGAGCACCACAGGCAGTGGGGTGACACTGGCACCCCCCTCTGCTTCTTTCATCAACATCGACATCTCTTTGGCATTGACATTGCCTCAGATTTACAGGTTCCATGTTCAGTGGATTCACAAGATTATGTTATCTAGTGTTAACCAACCAACACTCTTATTTGTGAAACAAGTGACTTAAAATTATTCCTGCAAAGGCCCAGGCTCTGTGATGCAGTCCATATTGCACAGGACTGTAATGCTGAAAGTCACAAACAAAAAGGCTGGAATTTCCACCTGAGCAGTCTGAAAACATCCCGAGGATCCCTGGAAGCTAGGGCATTGGAGGAAGGGGTCACATTATGACCAGAAATGGAGGGTATTCCCTCCCCTCCTTCTCTTTGTCATGTGTATACACATGCTCTATCATGAAATATTAGGTTGTTGGAAAAGTCATGACATATTTTTCTATGCAAAAAAGTACATTATGATTTTCTCAATGACCCAATACTTAAAAAAGAAATTACTAAAAGGAATCAAAGTTAGAGATGATACAAATACTCTAAGTGTAGGTGAATATCAAGATAAAATTTGCCACTTTAACCTCTAGGAAAACTTTGCCAGCTGTATTGAGAAGTAAACAATGACAGTCTTATTAGATTGAATGAAAAAATAGGTCAGAAACCTTTACAGCTATTCAGGACCACTTTACATTTGGATTTATAATAACTGTCATGACTGGTGAATTCTGATCTAAGCATATATTTTGCCTTTAGATATTAGCTATTGAAAGTATCTCATCATGATTAGCAAGACAACTAAAATTTTTTTGTCTTCATCTCATTCTTTTTTTAATAATTCATTGATTTTTATTATTATTTTATGGAACTTTATTATTTATTTATTTATTTATTTATTTATTTATTTAACTTTGACCAGAGAGGAACAGAGTAAGAGTAAGACAGAGAGAGAGTGAAAGGGGAGGGTGAGAAAGCAATCTACTAGGTCCAGGACTCAACCACAGTCAGCCATGTGGGAGCCCAGCACCCTTAACTACCATGCCATCTGCCAGCCCCTTCATCTTATTCTTACATATTTTCTATTTTTTGTATGTTTTATAGTACACTTTATAATAATACTAAACTCATGTATATTGTGACTAAATATACATAAATCATGCCCTATCTTTTATTTTTTAAGGTGAATGTGATCATACAACTTGGAGATGACTAAATGATGAAGTCAGAATTTTTAACTCATGTTGGTAAAACTCCAAACTCAGAGTGATACATGTTATTCATGTAAAAACTGTCCAATAATTGGCCATCAGCCAAAGGTTCTTAATCCATGATGCGGGCTTGGTGGGAGCAGATTATAAATGATCTTCAGAGCATTTGGGAATCCCCTGAAACTGTGCTCAAAATTCCATGGTTGTGTTTATGTACATTTTCTGTAGAGAAAGCCCATGCCTCTCACCAGTTTCTCAAGGGGATCTTCGGCAAAAGGGATAAAAATTACTGACAAAGAGTTAGCAGCAGCATCAGTGACCTAGAATTACTTTCATAAAACTACGTGTGCACATTTCATACCTCCAAATATGTCTACCTTTCAAAAAACCTACAGAACTCAACATCTCTCTCGCTAGTTCAAATGCATCCTAACTACTCAAAGGAAGGCTTCCTTTGTCTCTAGAGATGGGCTTTCTGCAGATAATTTCACTGTGAAGCGTTTTCTCCATATGATTACATTATATATTGTTGAGTACACAGGGAAGGATTTCACAGGTATTGTCATAAACAGGACTTAGAGGCTTTGACACATCTTTGGGCACTTGTACATTAGGAATTAGATTTCAGGTTCTAAACATGTTTTTGTCGAATGCTGTTTAAACAGTTTAACTGGTATTTGGCAGGCTCTTGTGCCTTCTACCCTTTGATTAAGACTGTGTTTCTGTGAATGAAAATGTGCTTCTGTACCAATGCAGCACTGTAACTTTCCTCCAGGTCTCCCAACTAAATATGTGTATCCATCTCCCCTGTTGTGGCATTAAATTTTATTGGAGTATTTTACTTTCTGATCGTCTTTAGTTCTACTGGACTTAATCTTTTCAGTTATTATTCACTGCCTTTTATTTCTGTGTGACCCTTTTGCAGCCTGGTTTGTGTTCTGTCACTCACCAGATTCCTACTTCAAGTTGAGTACACGAAAGCACAATCCCCTCTTGTCTCATTGCAAAGTCTTCTTTCTACACTTAAAATTATATGTAAATTCAACAGACAAGTAGAAAATAAGCTGGGAATATATAAAAACTGAAATAACTACTGAAATTACCTTAGATGACTCTTTGAAGAAATTGAGATAAATAATCTGCTTTGGGAAACAAGAAAAAGTTAGTCTCTCCACATGTAGGGATAAAATACATTCTACAACAATATGGCTTTATTTTAGTTTTCAATGGTGTTACCAGCCAGAAAGTGATGAATGTATAAAATAAGTATAAAAAGTTTCAAAAAAGGATTGCCAGTGTCTGGATTCTGTAAGGAACAAGGTTTAACACTGGGCAGAAAGTTTTTATCTCTTTCATATAAACTCAGCTAAACAGTAACTGACTTCAACGGGTGCTGGGTGTAAAAGAAAAGTTCCAATTCGGTCTGGAACTGTGCATACTCCATTGCTTATCTTACCAGAGACACTGTGATAGCTGTTGGAATTCCTCTCTTCTGAACACAATCTGGGGACTTTCAGTAACAGGCATCCCTAAATACGGGGGAAAACAAGGGATTCACTGATAAGATAGAACAACATCATAACATAAAACTTCTTTTACTGTTTGTTTTTCTTTTAAAGAAGTATTCATTTAATTGCATTTATCATATATGTACATATTTTAATTTGACCAGAGAGAGAGAAATAAAAGGCAAGAAAGCAAGCCACCAGGTCCAAGACTTGGAACTGCAGTTGCCCATGTGGGAATCCAGTGCCCCAACCACCATGCTACCTGCTGGCACCTTTTAACTGTTGTTTAATACTTAGGGCTTAGAGTTTGAGGATATGTCTGAATCTAAAGGGAGCTGGCAACTTACACTTTACCTATTTTTTTATTAAACCACTTAAAAATTACATCCATCTATCATGGACATTTATCTTTCTATGATACTTAGATTGTATGTTATGATTTATCAACTGACATCATTAACTGTAACCACCACTGCCTGATATTTTGCCGTTCCCATGGCCCATATCAGTGTTTATTCTTTTCCAAAGAATTTAAAACCAGAATGCTAAGCTATTATTTCTAATGCAGACATAATAAATAACTACTTATCAATTGTGGAAAATAATTAAATAGTGAAGGCATAATTTATTGGTCTAGATAAATGACTACTTATTCTTTCAAACAATCTTCAAATGCTGATATTGCTGGTCTCTGAGCTATTACAGACCATATATCAATGTCTTACTTTGCATGGTAACACTGTAACTTTTCCTAATAGATATTGGTTAAAAAAAGGCATACTGAGGCCAGCAGGTGTGTGGTGGTGAAGGTGATGGAATTCCCACATGGCCGACCATGGTTTGAGTCCTGGACCTGATGACTTGCTTTCTCACTTTCCTTCTCTCTCTTTCTCTCTTTCTCTGGCAAAACTCATGTTAAATAATAATAGTAAAGAAATAAAATAATTATTTAAAAAATGCATACCAATCTCAGAACCTCTGGTTCCACACACAAAGTGAGCATAATATACTAGAACACATGGTTGAATGGATTGCTACAGCCACACACCAAGATTAGAATCTCAGTCTCCTGCAGGCCAGTAAGCACTTTCTACCATATCACATTGTTTCCCTTAAAGGAAAAAGAAAGAACATCGCAAGGATCATATTTCACAGTTCAGTGATAGCTTTCACCATTTCACTGAAGAAATGGGCCCAGTACGGTCACTTGCATGTCCTCAACTTAACTTTCTTTTTCTTTTCTAAAATTTTTTAAATGCTTAAGTTTTTCTGCTGTAGTGTACATGTGCTTGCCAGAGAGAGATGGAGGGTGGGGGTAATGGTCGCATCACAATCCCTTCTCCATTCTCCTCTTAAGATTCTGGGCTCACACACACACACACACACACACACACACACATGTGGGTGTGTTTATCAAGCTTCCAGATGTAGGACTCAAACTGCACAGCTGGCCATATGGAATCTGGCACCTTTATCTCCATACCACCTGCTGGCCCAAATTTCTTTTCATAGACTGTGGCTTTTAAACCATTGTAACAACTGATTAACAACTACTCTCAGTAAGAAATGTATTATATATTGATTCACTATACACATACTTTTTACATAATGAAGTGTATCAATCAGGATCCAACCAGGAAAAAAGAGGATATTGGATTCAGGGACTTGGTTACATGAATTATGGAAGAGCTGAGAAATCAACGAAGGAACTGTAGACTGTAGACTGGGATACAAAGGGATGAGGTAGACTTAAAGGAACCTGGAGGTCAGGTTCTCCCAGTAAAATCTGAAGCCATGGTGATTCTCAGGGTGTCAGAGGGATGGTGGAGACAGGCACCGTGGCAGCTAGAGATGCATCAAGGGCAGAAAAAGAGTACACTGTCTTCTCCTTCCTCTGTCCTCCAACTGTCTTATCTCTTGATTATGCGGGAGAGGTAGGGAGATTTTTGCTATAGGTGCATGCACTTACCAGAGAGAGACGAGAGAGACAGAGAGACAGAAAGTGAGAATTCATCCCCCCCCACACACATCCCACAGACACACTGCAATCCCTTCTCCTCCACTCTCTTGGGATTTTGGACGCGCACACACACGTGCCCAGCGTGAGTTTTAAGCCGCAGGTCAACTACATGGGAGTCCAACAACATAACCATTACACCATCTTCTGGTCCCGCTTTTCCATCTCTTTACAAGTGCCCTCCCATGGGCTGACTGCCACAGACATGGGGGACTGAGAAGTGCACCCTACAAGGGGCAACTTCCACTTGCCTTCAGAGCTGAGCAGAATGGAACCTGTATCTGAGATCCAACAGACACAGAAACTAACACTGTTTCCTCAATAGTACATACACTTACTAAGTGCGATGTCTTCTGAAGTTAATGTTTTCCAGTCCACTGCTTTGCTTTGCTTGCTTGCTTGCTTGCTTGCTTGCTTGCTTTTCCTTCCTTCCTTCCTTCCTTCCTTCCTTCCTTCCTTCCTTCCTTCCTTCCTTCCTTCCTTCTTTCTTTCTTTCTTTCTTTTCTTTCTTTTAAATCTTGAACATACTTCACCATGACTCAGAGTTCACAGTGAGTTTGAAAACACCCTTTGGACCAATAGGAGATACATGTACTCCTTTTTTTAAAATTATTATTATTTTTTTATTGTGAGAGGTTTTTGCTATAGGGCGCGTGTGCTTGCCAGAAAGACAGAGAGAGACAGAGAGATAGAAAGCAATATATCACCCCCCAGGGGGGATGACCACGCCACAATCTCTTCTCCTCCATTCTTCTCTCGAGATCTTGGGTACGCGCGTGCACACACACACACACACACACACACACACACACACACGCCTGTGAGTTTAAGCCACCGGGTCCGGAACTCAAACCGCAGTCCACTATGTGAGAGTCCAGCGGCATAGCCATTATTCCTACTGCTGGTCCCCCTCAGAAACTCTTAACCCTTTTCTAAGTATTCTGCTTTTGGGACAGATTCTTTCCTTTTTTTATTTTTTTATTTAGCTTTATTTATTTACTTCCTTACTTACTTTAACCTGATCAGAGAGTGACAGAGTGAGAGAGACAAAGAGAGAGAGAGGGAAAGTGAAAAAGTAAGCCACCGGGTTCAGGACTCAAACTGCAATCTACCATGTGGAAGTCCAGAGTCCCCAACCAATGGGCTACCTGCTGGCCCCAAAGACAGGTTATTTTCTTTGTGAGTTTAATTACATTTTTCTTCTGTAGTAGAGAAACACAAAGAGAGCAATAGGAAGAAGAGAAACAGGCACCCCCAATGAGATCTATGCACAAGATCCACCCTGACCCTTAGCTGGCCAAGATCATAAATACACATGCATGTGCCAGACATGTACCGAGAGATCTCAGGACATGAATAGAGGATGTTCCCATGAGAGTCCAGTTGTGTTACTACTCTGCCACCATCTGGCCCTAGAACAAGCTACTAAGCCATGTCTCAGGGCCGGCCCCATGGCACAGCGGTAACATGCTGCAAAAAAGAAGCCAGATCTAAGACTGCCAGGTGGCACAGTGGTTAAGGGTACTAGACTCCCTTTTGGCTGACCGTGGTTTGAATCCTGCACCTGGTGGCTTGTTTTCTCACTCCCCCTCCCTCCAACTCTGTCCCTCTCTTGTCAAATTTAAATAAATACATACATACACAAATAAATAGAGTTAAATAAAATCATTCTTTAAAAAAAAGAAGAAGAAGCCAGATCCCATACCACCATAGTTCGAATCTCTGGCACAGTAAGCCTGCCATGTGCTAGGCACATGTATAATTACTCAGGATCAAGTGGGTTGGATGTCTGGAGGGAGGGGATCACGGCATGACCAAATACTGTAGAGGGTGCTTGTCACGCTCTCTCCCACTCTCTCCTGTGCATATATATGTGCTCTATTATAAAACCAGAGGGACCAGTAGATGGCATAATGGTTATGTTGCTGGACTCCAACATAAGTTGACCATGGTTTGAGTCCCAGACCTGGCAGCTTAAAAACTCACACTGGATGTGTGTGTGTGTGTGTGTGTGTGTGAGCTGTGTGGCCATCTCCCCAGGGGATGATTTCTTGCTTTCTGTCTCTCTGTCTCTCTGTCTCTCTGTTTCTCAGGAGAGTGCATGTGCCCTATGGAAAAACTTCTCTAAAAAACAAACAAACAAACAACAGAAAGAAATGTTAAAAATAAAAAGATGGGTCTCATGATCAGATCTGATAAATTATATCCATGAATCTTAGACAAATAAAAATTTCCAACAGGCTCCCATACTTGGAATATATTTTTAAGTGTATTTATTTAATCTTTTGTTGAGAGAGATCCTCAATGGGGGGTTTCTCCACCTTCCTGCCAGCATTTGGTATTGTCAGTGTTCTTGAAGTTGGCCATTCTAATAGGTGTACAGTAGTATCTCACCATTATTTTGATTTGTGTGTCCCTAATTGCATACGCTATGAAGCATGTTTTCATATACTTATTTGCCATCTGTATATCTTCTTTGGTGAGGTATCTGTTCAAGTATTTGACTTTTCTTTTTAAGTTTTTTTTTCTTTTTTTTTTTTGCCTTAGGGTGTGTGTGCTTACCAGAGAGAGACAGAGTCAGATGGTGAGAGAGAAAATGAGAAATCAGCCCCTAATCCCTAACCCTAACCCTAACTCAATCGTATCATCTAAACACAAAACCAATTTTATTTCTTCCTTTTTATATCATATACTTTTACTTCTTTTGTCTTACATTATTACATTACCTAGGACTTAATTTAACTTCGTTAAAGAATTATTTATTTAATTTAATTTATTATTATTATTTTCAATTGGCTAAAGTTCATGTGCACTCACCAGAGAGTCAGAGGGAAAGTGAGAAAGCAAGCCTCCAGGTCCAGGACTCAAACCACACCCTAGTCCAGCACTCTAACCACAACCGTCACCTGCTGGTCCCTTAATTAAACTTTTAATCAGTGTTCTCAATCATCATAATTCTTTTTCTTTCCTGCACAACACCCACAATATTTCTCCTCCAGAAAGGAAAAAAAAAAATCTACTTTAGGGGTAGATACCTAACTGGGATTACAAAGCATTGTCATCTATGACATCTGTTATAATAGCTAGGAAAGCTACTTAGAAAGGCCCAATAACACTGAGCGACATAAGCATCAACATTTGCACATGTATGCAATTTTTATACTATGGAAATGTATAAATACGAGGATATACCACAGGACTCCTCTCCATATCAGTTTGGAAAATCCATAATGACCCATGACAGCCTGCTGATTGCAGGGCTCAGTGACATGAGGAGATAAGGCGTGGTCATCATCAAGGGAGATTTTGGGCACATGTAACCTGCCTCCAACATGAGCTCCTCCTCACATGAAGTTCTGTCTTGGACAAATCAAGTTACCATGAAGAAGTCAAGTCCCCCGTGAACCCTTTAATCTTTACTTATTAAATGAGAGGATTTGTGCCAAACAATCTCTAAGGTTTCTGCCCTCTTCGAAGCTCTCGTCCCTCCCCTCATCAGTAGACAGATCACATTACAATGGCACCAAACACAAGGCACTGTTCTGAGAAGTATGAAAGACAGTAAGAAGCAATGCACGCATCATGGTGCCAACACAGAGGAAATATTCAGCAAAAGAAGCTGCTGTCTTTTCCAGCTGTATTGGCCCCGGAGGCTAAAAACAGTTGATTTTTTCAGTCCTAAGTGTTTTCTTTCTCTAAAAAGTCAACTACAATTGGCCCCCAATTTATGATGGCTCAACTTACAATTTTTCAACTTTACAGTGGGTTTATCAGGGTATTAAATGCATTTTTTACTTATAATATTTTTGCCAGGATTTAAATACATTTTCACCTTACAATAGTCCCATCATAATTTGAGGAGTATATATATTTTATAATCTATCAACTTGTATCCGTCTCTTTGTCTTTTTAAATCTTAATAATCCTCCTTCTTTGTAGGTAAATTTCTTTGCAGAGGGGTGAATGAGGTAGGAGACAGGGACCTTAAAAATATAGTAGGGTATGGGCCCAAAATGGAATCACAAAGTGGCTAAGTTTTGAGATGGAGGCAGTGGTGGCTCAGTGATTGATGTAGGCAACATGACTTAGACCTGAAACAAAGCCTTTTTCCATGCCCCACCACATTCGAGAAAGAAGATAAGTAAATGGTTTTCAGGGCCCAAAGCTTCTAGACAAAAAAATCTCCTGACCTTGGTACCCACTTCAAAATTAAGAAAATAACTGGACCCATCCCGAATGCACCCCTCCCTACCAGGAGGGGTATCATGCACCAGTTCCACCTAGAACAAGTCCAGATGAAACCCTTTCTGACCCAAATAAAAACCCTTTGCCACAGTTCTTCCTTGGCAACCCTTCCTGGGAGCTGTTTTTCTTTCCCTCTTCTTTAATAAACTCCCTGCTTTGTTAATAAATTCCCCACTTTGCTAATAAACTCCCTGCTTTGTTATACCTACTCTCTGTGTTCCCGATTCTAATTCTTCCTGAGCGAGGGATGAAAACCCGAGTCTCACTGCGAGTGTGAGTTCATCACCCCTGTGCCCCCACTTGCCAGCACCAGTATCTTCCTTGGACTTTATTTCCTGATCCCCCCCACACACACTCCCCCACCACACACACACTTTCTAGGATAAATTCCCAAGGTTCAAATCTTCTTGCTCTGCTTCCCTTGCTTTGAACACCCTGTCAGGATTCTTGACCACACCCATGGCTCACAAAACAGTGTCAGATCTTAATTGCTCTCTAAAATTTCAGATCCATCTCTCCAGCTGTCTCAAAGCCATTCATATCTGGATAATTTCCTTTATGTTACCATGTCTAAAGCATAATTTATCCTTTTATCTAAAAATCAATGTCTTTTTCAAAGATCTCTTTTGCTGTCAATAACTTTTATTATTTGTCCACATTTTTTATACTGACAAACTGACCACAGTACCAAAGATTTGAATAAAGAAAAAAAAAAATCACCCATAATCCCACCAGCCTGATCCGATCACTGCAGTTCTTTTTAATCTTTCTCATTGCATATGTTTTACACTACGGTAATTACAGTTTACGATTCTAATTGTATCTTGCTTATAATTGTAAGTATGCCATAGGACGCTCTATGTGGAAGAAGTCTTCATAATAGATTACTGTTTTACTGTTCTCTCTGTTTCCAATAACGCTATCCTCTAGTTCGAGCTATATGCCTAGGTGCCTTTAATCTCGTTTGCGGCACTGTTTTACAAATCTTTCATGTGCTCTGGAACTGTGGGTGTTTCCTCATTGATCAGAAAATGAAGTGTAGGCTCTTTATTCAAGCACTGAAGGCCTTCCTCAGACAGGACTCCAGCCTCTTTAGCCTCGTCTCCTATATCAAAGCCTTATCTTGAGCCGTTCTACTACTGGTTATTCCACACCCCAAATAATTGATAATTGTCTCAGTGCCTTCCTTCAAACCATCCCACCATCGTATACTGCCCACTGCCCCTTCCACAGTTCCTTCAGCCCAGGTGCTATTCCTCCCTCTCTCCCAGACCTTCCCAGGTGCTCCACCCACAGGGGTCACTCTTCTCTCTTTTTACTAGTTACTACTTATTACGGAACCACCCATTTTATAAGCTCTAGGACCATATCCTCTACCTCAGCGTGTCCTCAGAGCTCGGCACCAAGGGCGTGCTCAATAAATATTTACTGATAATGATGATGAGGCCCACCATCAGCACAGCTGTTCTGCTTTCTACAGTAACGAGGAAAGAATGAGAGCACTGGGGAGAAGAGTCACCATAGTCATCCTTCAGTGCTCCCAAAGTCCCAAGAGAGCTGCATACGTTCTCCTCGATTAGCATCGACATAATAATCAATATCTGGAAGAAGGGAAGAGGAAGAAAGGGAATTCAAGGTTTATTGTCCATTAAAACATGCTATATTTCCTTTATGACATGGCAGAAATAAATGTGAAGCATTCCTTCTTATAATGACTCTATTATTAAATATCTTCAGATGCAGACTGTTTAAACCATGAGTAGTAAGAAGGGCTCAATGAGGACCCCAGGCTTTGTAAATCCAGCCCATCCATTTTAGTCATGTCAGGAATGGTATGGCATGAAGACTAAAAGCTTGTGGTTCCAGGTTACAATGACTAGAATAAGATTTTTTTAAAAAAGTATTTATTTGATTCCATTTGTTATTATTATTTTTTAAATCGACCAGAGAGAGACACAGAGAGAGAGAGAAAGGGAAAGTGAGAAAGCAGGTCGCCAGGTCTGGGCCTCAAACCAAAGTTGACCATGTGGGAATCCAGCTACCCTTAACCACCACACCACCTGCCAGTCCCTGACTAGAATAAGATTTTAACTCCACCGATTATTAGTTGTATGATCATGGGTAGGTTACTCAAATATTCTGTGCCTCAGTTTACCCATCTGTAAAAGAAGAATGATGACAGCAGTGTTCTAGAAAATGTTCAACAACTGACTCTCACCTCCAAAGCCTTGATTTGCAGCATAGATCAATTTCCATGATAGTAGTACTCCCACGATGGTTGATTTCAAACCACCAACTGGCTTACGAAGCTCCTGTAAATTTTGCAATCAGCTCTTACAGTATACTTTTTCTTATGGGGATGTTGTGAAAGTTAAATGAATTAATACAGCAAAGCTCTTAAAACTGGCAAATCATATGCTTAGTTTGAGGAATATTAGCTATTTTTATTGAACCATTTTAGTTGGCATTTTTCTTTGAAAATGGAGGGCACAAGGAATATTACCGAAACAAGCAGTTGCCTTGATTTTAGTTCATCTCAGCCTCTTCCTAATCACATGCTTTATGTTCACTACTGCCAAGAAGCCCCATTGACTTATTTGAATTTCCTTTCCTTTTCCTTAATTCATCTTTTTTGGGAGCATTCTAAGAATCAGAGGACTGGCTTAAAGCCACATACCAGGAAAGAAAAGGAGTTATAAAAAGTAAGGATAATCTCAACTGAATAATTTTCCCAGAATAATCATTTTAAGAAAGGCCTAAGTACTAACTCCAACAACTAGATAAGAAATTTGTTTGGATACAATTACTTATTGCCCATATTGGGGGAGAATATGAATTGTACTCCATCTAGCGTCTTTTCAAAATAATTTTATTCCTTGGTGTTCTTCCTGACACAACATAAATAAGAATTTTTATTAAAAAGACCCTCAAAATATGTTACTCCAAACAGTGTGACTTTTTTCTCCTTTCTGATTTCCCTGGGCATTTTTATGACTCCCATTTATAAAATATCTGCTTACAAATATTATAATTTGGCTGGTGTTTCATCAGAACTAATACATAGCCAATAAATATGTACTACCTTTAGAAAACATGGCATTTTTCGATCTTTAAGCCAAAACTTGATGTACTAACAGCTCTGTTCATCAGCTGGAATCCCCAAACCCTAGCATTTCTATGGATTTCTTTTTTTTCCTCAACTATTCCATCACCACTTTTTTTTTTTAAACAGTTTCTGAGTTCCTTGTTTGCTTCTCCTACGAATGAAGTGGTTTCCAGCTTTGAGGCTGTGAATTTTATTTTCTTCTCAGTTACTTTTTTTCACTCCCCCCCCACCTCCTTTTATTAACTTGTTGCTTCTCTCCCGAATACTCTGCCTAACAGTCATATTCAACTGTTAGGAAACTTCAGATTATCAAATGCCTCCTCTGACTGTTAGAGAAAGACAATGAAATGTTGAGGCTGCAACCCCAAATAGGCACTTTTTAAAATTCATCCTATTTATTTATTTTTCAGCATTTATTTAATTGTCTTTGTTATTATTTTTTTAATTTGACCAGAGAAAGAGAGACAGAAAGGGAGAGATAGCAAACCACCAGGTCTGGGACTAGACCTGTGGTAGACCTGTGGTCCACCATGTGGGAATCCAGTGCTTTTAACCACCACACCACCTGCTGTCCCCATATTATCTCTATTTAGGCAAAATGAAAGTCTCTCCAACAATTCTCTTACCTATTTTTTCCCTTCTCTCTAAAACCTGTCAATCACCCCTTCATTTCCTGTCTCTATGAGGTTTACTACTCTAGATACGTCATTAAGTGGAATCATAATAGCATTTGTCTTCAAAATTCTTACATGTTGTATAGTGTGTGTCGGGATTTTCTTCCTTGTTGAGGCCAAATACCAGTCTATTGTATGTATGTACTGTATTTTGCTTATCTAATCATCTCTTGTTTTTTTGAGATAATTTTGCCTTAGTGTATGCGCTCTTGCCAGAGAGAGACAGAGACAGAGAGAGAGAGTGAGAAATTATTCCCCGGGGGAGTGTGCATGCTGTCATCCCTTCTCCTGCATTTTCCTCCTGGAATCTTGGGAACACACACACACCCAGCGTGAGTTTCAAGCCGCTTGGTCCAGGACTTAAACCACACTCAGCCATGTGGGAGTCCAGCAATGTAACCACTACACCATTTGCTGGCCCCTCCAGTCATTTCTTAATGAATATTTAGATTGCTTCCACTTTCTGGTTATTACAAATACTGTTGCTTTGAACATGTGTGTACAGATATCTGTTCTTGTCTCATCTCTCAAATATTTTGGATATACACCCAGAAGTGGAATTGCTGGATCATATGGTAATTTCTATTTTTAATTTTTTGAGGACTTGCCATACTGTTTTCAATAATGAGTGCACCATCTTATCTTCTCACCAACATTGCACAAGGGCTTCAATTTCTCTTATCTTCACCATCCTATTTTCTGGGTCTTTGACAGTAGCGAATCTAATGAGCAAGGAGTGACTCACCTACTATTTTTCTACTACTGATCTTCATTTTAAAAATGTATGTGTTGGGGTGGCCAGCAGGTGGTGTGGTGGTTAAGGTGCTGAATACTTCTACATGGCTGACCAGGGTTCAAGTCCTGAACCTAGTGGCTTGCTTTCTCACTTTCTCTCTCTCTCTCTCTCTCTCTCTCTATCTCTCTTTGATCAAATTGAAATACATGAATAAATGAGCAAAATAAATAAAATATTATTCTTAAAAGTATGTTTTTTAAATTAATTTATTTTACGTTCATTCACTGAACATCATCACAGTATACAAAATGCAGTTTCCCACCCAGAGTTCACATATAAGGACTTAGTTATACATGTTATTGTCAACAAATAATTTTCCATTTCTTGTTTCTTATATATATTTCTCACCCCACCCCAGTTCCCACCCTCTCCCTTTTCCACCCTCCTCCTACACTGTCTCTGGTATCTACAGTTGCTTTCTATTCCTTTTTATTTCCCCCTACATTTTATTTGTTAACAAAATATCTTAATTGATCTAACTACTTTCAATAGCAAGTACAGTTGATATATAAATATCTGTGTACAAATGTTTGACTTTAGGCATGAAACTGTGACTAGAGTTAATATATTATCAATATTATAAAATAGCACCTACTCGAGTTTATATAGTTTACTGTGGTCATTAAATAGGTATTTTTAATATATATATATTTTTCTTCTTTTTTTTGAGAGTTTTTTTTTTTTTTTTTTTTTTTTTGCAATCTGCCACCTGCGTCTCAAGACAGAGAGAAACAGAGAGACAGAAAGCGAGAAATCACCCCCCATGGGGGATGGCCACACCGCAATCCCTTCTCCTCCATTCTCCTCTCGGGATCTTGGGCACGCGCGCACACGCACCCGGCATGAGTTTAAGCCACCGGGTCCGGGACATGAACCACAGTCGACTACATGGGAGTCCAGCGACATAGCCATTACACTAACTGCTGGTCCCCAGGTATTTTTTAATATATTTTTTTAATTTCAAGAAAGGTAGCTTTAACTTTAATAAATCAAAACCAAAAAATGCTAAGCGAACTTTGCTTAAGACTTAAGCCAGGAAACAGGTTAGGATTCTATTCAAATAGTAGGTATATGGATCTGTTGACAATTCAAGAGAAGACAAAAGTCCTTATCTCTGGAGTACAAAGGATAGAAAGATATCAGTATTGTTTTAGTCAAAAGTCATACCATTGTATTTCACCAGCTCAGTCTCATGGACTTAATCTAAATTCTGTCATGACCTGAGCTTTTGGTTTAAGTTCTGGATGATAATATTCAACTCTGGACTTGTCCCTACCATTAAGCTGGCCCTTTTCTTAGGTGTTTTTTGACTCTTATATCTGTGTAACTGATTTTGGTTTTCCTGATATAGCATTCCTTCAGAACTTCTTGGAGAACTGGTCTGGTGTCAGTAAATTCTTTCAGGTTTTGTTTATCTGAGAACATTCTTGTCTTCTCATATGAAGGATAATCTTGCTGGGCATAGTATTCTTGGTTGAAATTGTTTTTCACTCAACACTTTGATTATATTTTCCCACTCTTCTTTCCTTGCTCGTATTGTTTCCAATGAGAGGTCCGCTGTTAGCCTGAGGGAATATCTTTTGTAGTTAACTTGTTTCTCTCTTGCCAGTTCTAGTTTCTTGTCTTTGTCTCTGGTTTTGGTCAAAGACAAAATATAATATGTCTTGGAGAAGATCTTCTTGGGTTGATTCTATTTGGGGTCCTTTGTATTTCTTGGATCTGGATCTTTGAATGCCTCGCTAGGTTTGGAAAGTTTTCTTCCAAGATTTCATGGAATAGATTATCAATGCCCTTATTGGTCTCTTCACCTTCTGGGATACTGATTATCCAGATGTTTGGATGTTTAATTGTATCTAGTATTTCTTGTATATTATTCTCATTTTTGAGGACTATTTTCTCACTCTTTGTGGTGGATTTTTCTAGGCTAGTGATTCTGTATTCTATATCTGAGATTCGATCTTAGATCTTCGGTATGATCTAGTCTGCTTTTAATATTTTCAAGGGAGATTTTGATTTCCTGTATTATAGCTTTCATCTCTAAGAGTTCTGTTTGATTCTTTTTTATGATGTGTATTTCCTCTTTCAGATTGTGCAAGAACTCCCTCACCTCCTGGAAATCATTGTCTCTATTCTCCTGCCTCTTTTGGAGTTCATTGTCTCTCTCTGCATGTCTTTTTAGTTTTGTCACTATGAATATTGTAAATTCTTTATCAGACATTTCCACGAGTTCCATTGTAGTGTGGATGAGGTGGAGTTACTTGAACTTGAACTATGGTCATTTGACTATGTGGGAGTCCAGTGATGCAACCACCATGCCATCTGCTAGTCCCGAAGGATGTGTTTTTAAACACAAAGCTAATAATACTAAATTTCTATTGCTCACCACCTTGATTTTCAAAATCCCTCAAATTCTAGCTGTTACCATTGCTCTCATTTTTGTGCTAGAGCATATGACTTCATTTCTAAGACCAGATCACAGACTACAGCATTTATTTGAATTCTGTAACATACTTGTTATTAAGAAATCTCTCTACTCTCTCTCTACTTTTTCCATGGTAGAAACCATCCTCGAGAATGATCCAGGTTGGCAAATGCCTTTGTCTGGCTGGAGAGCAGTGGGCCTTTCTTCCTGCACTACAATTAGCCTGCTTACAGTTGACCTTTCTGTTCCTTCTTATCAACTTTACTGAGGTGTAGTTATACTTAAGTGTCAAATTTGGTAAGTTTTGACAAATTTGTGCAGTATTGAAACCGCTACCGTAATCATGATATAAAACATTTTAAAGGATTTCTATTTGACCTGTTTAATTCACAAAAAATATCCCCGCAGAATGTATACACTATTGTTAGTAAACTATCATTCACCAGTTAGAAACAGGAAGATTCCCATATCTTTATCCCTGCTTACAATCTTTGCCTTCTTGGTCTTTTCTATTATTGCTAAATGGTCCATTAGAATACAAAAGGGAGACAGGAAATGTGTGAGGAGGCAACTGATTGGAAAGGAAGGGAGAAGAGAGAAAAGAGAAAAGAATGTTTAAGTTAATATATTTACATATTTACTTAAGAATATTACTAGGAAAAAAAAAAAAGAATACTAGACAATTACCAGAAGGTGGTTGTTTTTTGCTCCACCTGAAGTGGCTGCATCCCTAAGGTTGGAATAATTTGTCTTTCCTTAGTTTCTCCCTTGTATTGTATTGGTGAACACACGAGTAGTTTAGCTTGCTTGTTTGCTTCCTTTTTGTTCTTTTTTGTTTGTTTGTTTTGTTTCTTTTCACAGATGCTATGCTTTTTATGTTATTTACTCCTCTTTGATTGTTAATCTATTTTAAAGCATCATTTATCAGTGGAAAGTACATTTGCACTGGTCACATCAAATTCATTTTCTGGCAATTTTATTTTTTATTTGACACACATTATTGAGCATTTACTTTGTACAGGGTATTCATTTGTTCTGCTGGGAGTTTTATTATTTATTTATTTATTTATATTTTAGAGTTTTTTGCCTTAGGGCACATGTGCTTGCTGGGAGAGAAAGAGAGACAGAGAAAAGGGAGGGAAAGTGAGAAATTACCCCCTAGAGGGGATAGCCATGCTACAATCCCTTCTCCTCCATTCTCCTCCTGGGATCTTGGGCACGCACACACACATACACATGCCCGGTGTGAGTGTTAAGCCATCAGGTCTGGGACTCAAACCATGTTGGGCTATGTAGGAGTCCAGCAACGTAACCGCTACACTGTCTGCTGGCATTAGGGAGTTTCATTTTATATACAACAAACTCTTCACTGAGTGTTTACTATATTTAGGACAAGTTTTCATCTCATCTAGCTTAGAGTTTAGTTAGAAACTAAGTTTTTTTTTTTTTTTTTTTTCCTTCCCTTTTTTGGGGTGGCTCAACCATTACAATTTATTTATTTATATTTTAGAGTTTTTTGCCTTAGGGCACATGTGCTTGCTGGGAGAGAAAGAGAGACAGAGAAAAGGGAGGGAAAGTGAGAAATTACCCCCTAGAGGGGATAGCCATGCTACAATCCCTTCTCCTCCATTCTCCTCCTGGGATCTTGGGCACGCACACACACATACACATGCCCGGTGTGAGTGTTAAGCCATCAGGTCTGGGACTCAAACCATGTTGGGCTATGTAGGAGTCCAGCAACGTAACCGCTACACTGTCTGCTGGCATTAGGGAGTTTCATTTTATATACAACAAACTCTTCACTGAGTGTTTACTATATTTAGGACAAGTTTTCATCTCATCTAGCTTAGAGTTTAGTTAGAAACTAAGTTTTTTTTTTTTTTTTTTTCCCTGCACTATCTAGGATGGCTCCAGCCATTCCAGAGATGCAGGATGATCCTAACACAGCAAGACCCTGTGTAAAAAAATTCAAAACAAAAAAACAATACACATACACAAATATAGTTCACTACTGTATGTAGCATTGGCTAACATCTCCCTTCTACACAAATAGCACTGTTCTTTGGTCCAAACATTGCTCAAGATTTTTTTTTCCAGCTTTCCTCAGAGCACATTAATTTTTTTTTATGTATTTTACACTTTTAACTTTTAATTAGCGGTCCTTTAAGTTACCTTGGAATGTGTATTTAAATACTTCTATCCTAAACCTCGCAGTTTCTGTACATCCCCATTTCATCTTGGCAGTGATGAAGCTTCAATCTTGAGACCTAATTCTAATACTAAAATGATGCCTATGGAAAGCAATATCTTAATCAAACTGCAACAAAATTAAAATCTTTTATGCTTCAAAGGATACTGATAAGAATGTGCCAAGACAGTCCACAGAGTGGGAGACATATTTTTAAATCATATATCTATTATAGCAATAGCCTAGTATCTAAAATATATAAGAACTTTTACTACTCAACAAAACAAACAACTCAATTTAAAAATGGGCAAAGGAGTCAAATAGATGCTTTTTTTCAAAGAGGATATATAAATGACCAACAAGCACATAAAAATTGCTTAACATCATTAATCACTAGGGAAATGAAAATCAAAGCCATAATGAGATATAATTTCACACTAAGATGGCTATAATATTAATACTTCTTAAAAAGTGGAAAAATAAGCATTGGTGAGGAGGTGGAGAAACAGTTGGAGTCCTTATATGTTGCTAGTGGGAATGTAAAATTATGCACTCATGGTGGAAAACAGTTTGGCAGTGCTTCTATCAGCTAGAGGTACACTTAACACATGGCTTACCTACCCATCCCATCCCTAGGTATATATTCAAAAGAATCAAAAACAAGTGCTCAAACAAAAACTTGTACGTTAATGTTTATAGGAACACTATTCACAATAGCCAAAAGGTAGAAGCAACTTAATGTCCATCTACAGATGAATGGATAAAGAAAATGTGATAAATCCAAATGACAGAATATGATGAAGCCATAAAAACAAAATAGTAATACATGCTACTAAAAAGAGAAACCTTGAAAATGGAAAAACGCCAGACACCACCGACCACATAACATATCATCCCATTTATATGAAATATCTGATATAGGTAAACTTATAAATATGAAAAGCAAATTACTGGTTGCCAGAAGCTAGGAGAGGGTGGAACAGACAATGACTGCTTCAAAGGTATGGAGTCTTCTTTCGAGGTAAAGATGTTCTGAACCTGGATGGCAATGGTTGCACAACGTTGTGAAGGTACTAAATGCCACTGAAGTATACACTTTAAAACAGTTAAAATGATGAATTCCACGTTAAGTGAATTTTACTCCAATTTAAAAATCCTTACAGGTTAAGGTATTATTCACTGTGTATGTGCTAGGCATAGCAGCTGTGAAGTTGATTAGGGTATTGCTTCTAGGGGCTGGCAGATGGTGGGGTGGTTGAGGTGCTGGACTCTCACATAGCTGACTGTGGTTCAAGTCCCAGACCATGTAGCCAAAAAGTCAAGATAGATAGATAGATAGAGATAGATAGATAAATAATGTAAAAACAACAACAAAGAAGATATTGGTTCTTTCTGGACTCTGAGGTTCTTCAAGGGACTGAGAAGATACAGAATATAGAATGAAGGCAGTGCTCATACACAAACTCCTCTCAGTTACCCCCACCTGTGATGCTAATGGTGATACTGATATCAAGACTTTCCAAATGAAGCAACTGAGCTACAAAGTCCTGAAGGATTCACTAATTGTTCAATTGATCAAAATATTTCTGATTACTCCTTTTGTGACTGGCACAGGGTAGGCCAGGAAATCAACAAAAAGAAATGCTGTTCATCATTCATGAAACTTGCTTCTGGGACAGAGACAGAAGTTAATCAGGTCATCAACCACTTGCTGACGAGATTAATGCTATGAAGAAAAGGTACACTTTACTATGAAAGGGGAGAATAAAGAAACATCCTAGTCCAGGGATCAGGGAAGGCTTTTTTTTTTTTTTTTTTTTTTGTGCTCACCAGACAGACAGAGAGACAGAGAGACAGAAAGCGAGAAATCACTCCCCAGGGGGGATGGCCACGCTGCAATCCCTTCTCCTCCATTCTCCTCTCAGGATCTTGGGCATTCACGCACGCACACACACCCGGCGTTGAGTTTTAAGCCACCGGGTCCGGGACACGAACCATAGTCGACTACATGGGAGTCCAGCGACATAGCCATTACGCTATCTGCTGGTCCCAGGGAAGGCTTTTTGTTGTAGAATTCTTGAGCTGAGATCTGTGGGTTGGGTAGGAAATGTGGGCAAAAGATCTAAGAAGAGAAAGGAACATGAGCAAAGCCTATGACAGGAGAAGGGAACATGACATTCAAGGGCATGAAAGAAGGTTGTGGTTGTGAGAGCAAACTGCATAAAAAGGAGATGGGCCTGATAGGGCCTCCCATAAAAGGCCTAGTAAGGATTTGTTCTTTATCCTGTGAGTGGTAGGAAGGAGGCAGAGTAGGAATGGCTGGTGATTACCTCACCTTGGCAGTCAAAATTTGATTGGAAGGGGTCAAGACTTAGTGTGGAGTGAAGGGGAGACTAGTTAGGAAGCTATTGCGGTCATCCAGGGAATAGATGATGGTGCTAGAGAGGTCCTGATAGAGATGGAGACAAAAAGAACTAAACCTATAGAATACGGTGAAGTTAGGGAAGGGAAGGTGAAAACTGGCAGACTACATGCAGGATGGCAATACTGTATGAAACAGAAGCTTGGTTTGATGTAGTCTTAGCTCACTATGACAAGATCCATGGAAAAGCAACAGGAAGGAGTTCACGGAGGTCTGTAGGCCTAAGATCACCATGAAGCTCATTGGAGAGTTTAGAACTTACGTTGGAGAGCATGGGAAACTGTAAAGAAATTGAAGAAGGGAAATGTGACTACCAAATTCAGGTTTCACGAGATCATTCCAGAGGTGGCAGAGAATAAATTTAGGGGGAGTAAAGGGAGTACAAACAAGGAAGCTAGTTAGGGGGACTGTTATAATTGCTCAACATGAGAGCCAATGTGGTCAAGACCACACAGTGTTGTGAGGATGAGAGAATGGGGTGTGTGTATGGCCACTTCTGAGATAGAATCAAGTGATGATCCCAATAATCATGATTTGCTAAAGCCAGGGGCACACATATAACCCCAATGTCTTCTTCCCGGTTATAACATGGATCCTGCCAGTTTAACAGTCATGACACTAAACAAATGAAAATATAGCATTAGAAAAAGTCTCTGACAATGTGTTATTTTCAGAAATTCCCCCCTTTCAGATGTGATGTTGTCACCCATCTTAACTACCCATTCTATTAGGAGGGCGATCACGTTGCATCTCCTATTTCATGTCCCATCCTACTGCCATGCTTGCCTCAAAGAACAGGCTCAATAAATACTTGAATAAATGAGTATGTGAACTACAAAGGCTTATTTCTCAGTGTAGCTGCCACACTATGAACATTAAGGGGAAAAATACATACACATTAGAGAATTATAGAGCTCTGAAGACCTTGCAGCCGAACTTGCTGATGTCTCAGCTACCTTTTGAAACAAAATGTTGCCCCCATTCTGCTCATACTGCACAAGACTCTGTCATTTTTATCACCAAGATGTGTTGGTTTTGATTGGTGTTTTCCTGTCAGATGTGTTGTATGTGCACAGTGGGGTGAATTAACATGTGATTTATATGACTTCAAAAAAACTATCTGAGGCTCAAAATGCCTATGAAGAGACTATCACAGCAGCAGCCAAGTAAAATGGGTGCAAAAGTTTCCTTGAACTTGTCTTTCAAGTTGTGTCAACTCTATCTCAAGAGTTCCACAAAAATATGAAAGATTACCTTTCCTTCTCTCATTGTACTTTACTTATCTGAAATGAACTTTATTCATCGGATTTCTTCTCTTCAGTGACATAAGTAGATCCCACTGGAAAATCTGGTTCTGAGATTCCTTGCTCAGACAACTTTAGTTTCAGAAAACTTTGTTAAGACAAAATTCTTGAGAGGCAAGTCTTTAAACATAGGGGGTGGAGATTGCCTCAGTCTGTTTTGTACTGCTACAATGGAATACCACAGACTGGGTAATTTATAATGAACAGTCGTGTATTGACTCATGCCTCTGCAGGCTGGGAAGTTTTGAAAAACATAGTACTGGCATCTGGCAAGAGACTTCATGCTGTGTCGTCCTATGGTGGCAGGGAAAGAAAGCATGCAAGACAAGAGTAAGAGAGAACCCACTTCTGAAAGTCCTTTTCTTATTTATTTATTTTTTTTTCAGAGGAATTTTTGCTATAGGGTACATGCACTTGCCAGAGACACAAAGAGAGACGGAGAGAGAGAATGTGAAAAATCACCCCCCGGGGGGAATGACCATGCTGCAATCCCTTCTCCATTCTCCTTTCAATTTTGGGCACATACGTACGCACACATGCCTGGTGTGATTTTCAAGTGGCCAGGTCTAGGACTCAAACTGCACTTGGCCATGTGGTTGTCCAGAGCCACAACCACTATGCTACCTGCTGGCCCCAAAAGGCCTTTCCTTAAAAGCATTAACATCAATTGTAAAGGCCCTGTTGGGCCTAGTCACCTTGTAAAGGCCTCATCTCCCAATACAGATATGTTGACAATTAAATTTCAACATGAGTTTTGGAGGAGACAAACATTCAAACCATAGTAGTGACAAAGCAATTAGACTTGTAATTTAGACATTAGTACCAACTTACCAGTGTTTAAAGCTTAAAAGAGGCTTTAACAAAAGCAGTGAGATAAAATCTCAGAAAGAAATCAGAGAGAAAGAAAAGTTTATTCGACATGTGACCACTAAATAGCCTCTAAATGTGTGTGCATATGAAATTTATACATACATATATTTCTTAGCAGGTTTGGTTTGCTAAGTATGATATGGAAGAAAGGTCACATATTTTCTTTTGAAATGAATTTGTACAATTCAAGACATGCATGCTAACTTCTTTTAAAAATATTTTATTTAATGGGACCAGCACTTAGCGTAATGGCTATGTTGCTGGACTTCCACGTAGTCGACCACGGTTCGAGTCCCGGACCCAGTGGCTTAAAACTCACGCTGGGCGTGTGTGCATGTGTGCCCAAGATCACAAGAGGAGAATGGAGGAGAAGGGATTGCATCGTGGCCATCCCCCCTTGGGGGTGATTTCTCACTTTCTGTCTCTCTGTCTCTCTCTGTCTGGTGAGCCCACGCGCCCTATAGCAAAAACCTCTAAAAAATTTTATTTAACTTCATTATTATTATTATTATTGTTATTATTATTATTTTAATTTGTTGCAGGGTATGCACACTCAACAGAGAGAGACAGAGAGAGAAAGAAAAAAGGAAAGTGAGAAAGCAAGTCACGAGGTTTGGGACTTGAACCATGATTGACCATGTTAGAGTCCAGCACCTTATCCACCACGCCACCTGCTGGGCCCATGCTAACTTCTTTTCATGACAAAATCTGGTACAGCTACAGGATAATGATTTCTCTCCATAACTTGAGGCTTCTTTGAAACTCGCTGGCCTTTCTATTGCTGATGTAGTAGGTGGAAAAGGAAGAATATGTAGGAATAAATGCCAAGAGAGAAGTAAGGAGGAAAACCCAAGGCTCAGTATTATATAGGGTGGCATGGAATAGTGTGGGACTACAACTCTCCATTGTCTCTCTAGATCCTCTGTTATTCTGTGCCTTGCTCTGCGTCCTGAAAGACTATAACCAGTCCTTCCTGGACCACATCAGTAAACAACCATGACTTCTGTCTTCCAGTAGGTACCACTGGGAACTCTATTCATTCTTTTGTTTATCTTGGCATGCCTCCATCTCAGGCCATGGTTTTTCTGGGGGAGAGGAGGAGGATGTCATTCCCATTGCTACTTTCCATGGGTTTTGGAACCTGCTCCTTTCTCTCAGGCCTACAGGGACTAATGGCTCTCTTCTATTGCTAACCTTGGGGTGCCTCACCATAATCTACAGGTTTCCTTGACCTTGCCCATACTTTTGTAAATGTTCCTTCATTAACGTACCTCTGACCCTTTTAGAATATACCATTTGTTTCTTGCTTGAAATCATACCTGATACAATTGTCTCATAACAAAAATGGAGCTCTAAGCTTTGACAAGATGACCTGGGAAACCCCCAAGGAGACAGGGTAACAATCAATTTTTACTGACCTCTTTCTTTGGCCTTAGTAATAAAACATAAATAAATAAATAAATGGTTCGCATGCAATCTGTGGTCAATTATTGATGGGATAATGTTACCTTCATTAGCACTCAACTGTCCTCTGGTAAGCCCAGCTCCCCAATTAACTATAAACGAAACTATGAAACTACTTTGTGAATTAAGTTTTGAGCATGTTAAATTTGAGATGCCTGAGGGATTGCCTAGTGATAATACTTTCTGAGTGTTCAAAAATTAAATTGCCTTGGAATGCAGTGAGTTCCACATCATAGAAGATCTTCAAGCAGAGGTTTGAACTTGCTGTTTTTAAGGTCTTTTCCAATGTGTACTTTTATGATTCTAAGCTTTATGCTATAATGCTCTATCACCGTAATATTTATTATGAAAATGTTAGCTATTCACTTGTGTATTTTAAATAAAATGGTATATGAACAATATATACACACGCATTTAAACACAAAAAGCTTAAAGAAAATACTGTCTTTTTGGGACCAGCAGTTAGTGTAATGGCTATGTCGCTGGACTCCCACATAGTTGACCATGGTTCGGGTCCCGGACCTGGTGACTTAAACTCACACCAGACACATGTGTGTGCATGCCCAAGATCCCAAGAGGAGAATGGAGGAGAAAGGATTGCAGCATGGCCATCCCCCCTGGGGGGTGATTTCTCGCTTTCTGTCTCTCTATCTCTCTCTGTCTGTCTGACGAGCACACGTGCCCTATAGCAAAAACCTCTCAAGAAAAAGAAAATACTGTCTTTTCTGTGACATGGTGAAAACACTGGTCTTTGTAGACAGGTAAATCTCTTTTTCACTCTCAACTCTCAATGAAAAGCTATGTTACCTAGGACGTTACCTAACATGGGAGACCAGCAGGTGGCATGGTGGTTAAGGCACTGGACACTGCCACATGACTGACGATGGTTGGAGTCCCAAACCTGGTAGCTTGGTTTTTCATTTTCTCTCTCTCTAGTCAAATTAAAATAAATGAATGAATAAATAAAGGTAAATAAAATAATTCTTTTTTTAAAAAAAAAAGTTACCTAACATATCTCTGCCTCGGTTTTCCAATATTTTTTTCAGAGCAATGGTGGAAATTAATTGACAAAATATCTAGGACAAGTTTATGTAGTCAACATATGCTTCATGCTCACTCTTCAACTGTTCTTCCTGCTATATCGACTTACAGTGCAGAGGTACATAAGAATGCATTGAAGAATTACTTTTTATTTGAAAGGTCACAAAGTAATGATCAATACGCCCACTTTAGCATCATAGAACATTATGGCAAAGAAAAAGTCTTCCCTGAGAGCACTAATAGTTAAAAATCCTAGTATATAAATTCTACTTATAGAATGCTAGCCAGTCACCTTATAGTCACTTTGTTTTAGAGTATCAAAACAATATTATAAACCAGACATTATTACTTCTATTTAAAAGGGAGGAGTTGGACCAGCCCCATTTCCTAGTGGTTAAGGAAGCCAGATTCCACATGGCCAAATGCACCTCTCAAATCCCAGCCCTGGCAGTTTGAAGATCACTACAGGTGGTATAGGTATGCATGCATGCCCCACTGTGGCACTTTCTCCCTTTCTTTCTCCGTCTCTCTGGTGAATACATATGCCCTCTGGCAAGTAAAAAATTAATAACTAAATAAAAGGGAAGAATTTATAAAAGGCATAAAACCTACTTATTAGCCTATAGGAAGTATTCTTTCTACTGACTGATTCAGGCATTTTATTCTGATTGGGGAAATAAGAGTTAAAAATTAAAAAATTGAAGATAAAATTACACATAGTACCATGTACCATAGTACCACAAACATGCTGCATGAGTTAAAAAAAATCATCTATAAGTACAATTAAGAACTTATAGAGCAGGAAAAAACCCCTTGGGCTGGAGTAGTCCAGCAATTAGGGAAACATGTAGCTATAGGTTCTGAGCACAGGTTCAGGAACCTTGATCAAATTTCAGGCTCTCTCTCATTCCAGCAATGTCACGTTGGACAAGCTATTCCATCCTTTGTGCCTCAGCTTTATCACCTGCAAATCTGAGATCATGATAGAAGCTACCCATGGGAGTTATTATGAGGTATAAAGGAGATAATGTAGTTAAAGTGCTTAGCATAGCAATACTGAAGAAAACATGTTTAATAAATGGAGCTATTATTGTTACAAGACACAGCAACAGAGTTCCAGGGACGGGCTTCTTTGCTTAGTGCACAGAGCTGGTTAGTGACAAGAAGAGACTGGAGCCCAGTCCTACCCAATGTCCTTTTGGTATAAATAGACACAATTAGTTAGGTTTTGAAACATGGGCAATAAGAACTTCAGCCAAAAGAGTGAATGAGGGCTAGATATTTTGCTCTCTGCAACCTACTGATATTGCTTTTCTAAGAAGCAGACACATCATAAGAACGTACGTAGAACACGTAAATCACTCACATTCCTTCAGAATGGTCTTGTCTTTCTTCCATGTGTGGGACTGCTTCCCAGTTAAACACCTTATAACATGGTTGGATTTCAGTGACCAAATCCCCTGAGACAGATTAAAAAAAGGTGCCGGCTTACAACACAGTTGGCTCTTACTGTGACTAATGCCATAGTGAGGCCCCAGTGTAGACAGTTCTGGCAGGATAGAAATGGATGTGGAGATTAAAGAACCAGAGTAAAGCCTGCCATCATCTTTGAGACTAGCACATGCCTGGTTTTATATATAGGCCTGGCTTTTTGGTGTCACCATGGACTTAACCACTTCTAGCCTCCATTCAGAACTCATTCTTCTGGTCACATGTAACCAGGAGTACCCTTACAGTTACCAAAATGCCCTTGACTCACAGGACAGACTCAATGACAATGCATCAGGGCTGAATGATTTTGGGGTATTAAGACTTAAATAACAGTGAAAATTCACACAAGATTAATCTCAACACAATTCCTTATTTATTCTTTTTTTTTTTTTTTTCCTGCTTAGATCTCTTCTGTTAGAAATATTTGCTGGTTTGTACCTTTAAAGTAATTTCACATTGCCCCAGTCAATTCCAGTGAACATAGGTTGACCTAAAATCTGTACTGGGCTCTTGTAAAAAGAAAAAAAAAAAGTCATCTTCCTGACTTTTCTTGGAATAAAAGTAGAGCCTCCCTGGGTTTAGAAACTGCTTTTCTGGTTAATGAGAACTGCACAGTTTTATTCCTAATTATGGTAGTCCCTTTTATAATGTCATGTTTCTAAAAGAGATTGGAAGGTTTGTATCCTTAAACGCCAAGCCAGCAAAACAGTTGTAGCATATATTAAACTCTGAGTAATTATAATATTCTATTTAACTCTTCGAGACCAGGAAAGAAACTGCCACATGACCGGTATGCAGATTCCCAGAAAGTAACACAGGAGAACATTCCAGTCTAACATGCATGAGAGGTGAATGACTAGAGAAAGCAACAATTTTGAGGGCTTGCATAGTATCACAAATCATAGCCTAAAGATGCCTTTTTCAGCTCTGTCTGTTTGAGATAATCTCTTCATCCCTCTCCCTTCTTAAAGACTAAAGTGACCTTTTCCTGTTTCCCGGTTACACATGAAGCATCACCAGTTTACAGGGCTTTGCTTAGACCATTTGTTGGATTTTGGCCAATTTATCGGGTGTTGATATGGTTTTCAAAGAACATTATACAGAAACCCTGCTCTGCTCATTTCTGAATCCTTTGGGGGAGATTCTACATATGTAGACGGTATCTATCTCGTTATCCATCTATAAATAATTGGTTCCTCTGTTTTTATTTCACTCCAGTTACTTAACTTCACCCTTAAAACTAAGAGGAGATTGGCAACCACTTCTCTCCTTTAGAAAATATGATGGAAAGTATCATCAAGTGTGATAAAGGACAGACGTAATGAAATGACCCTCCCCTACCTTGGGTTGCTTTCCATGCTTCTTTTTCAGGAAGAGGTCATCGGGATATGACAGTGTCTGGCTTGATGCCCAGCATTGCCACATATGTCACCATTGAGTCTCAACTTCCACATCTGTGAAATAGGATAACAGAACTAATCCCCTACTCAGGTCTTTCTGGGGATCATGAGATAATACACATAAAGTCCTGAGTTTGGTACACAAGGCGGAGCTTGTTATGTGTTAGCTGACTTTCCTTTTCCTTCTCAGGTGGTCAGATGTATCATTTAAGTGCTTCTTAGGAAAGAAAATATGCCATAGAAACCTCAAAAATTGTTAACAAGACAACATCTCCTGTGGTGCCTGGAGAAAATTCCAAATATAAAACTTGTTTCACGAGATTCACCTCAGACCTTTCAGGAAAGAGGCAGCGAGAACAGCCTAAAAGGAATATATAGTTGAGTTGGAGATTAGCATTTGCCTACTTAGCACTGGGGGACAATATTGGACTATTATTATTGCATAGATGCTTCTTATAATATACTAGACTGGAAGATTTCAGGTCCAAAAAGGAATATATCAGTTTCTTCCAAGAACTGCCAAAAGGGAGCACAGTGGAGTGAAAAGAATATCAGTCTTAGACTCCAAGTCCTCTTGCCTATTTGTAAACTGAACACCTCTGAAACCCAGTTTTATTCCCCCATAGGGTACGTGCGCTCACCAGAGAAAGAGAAAAAGAGAGAGAGAGAGACAGAGACAGAGAGACAGAGAGGACAAGTGAGAAATGATCTCCTGGAAGACAGCCACGCCACAATCCCTCTCCTCCATTCTCTGCTTGGGGTTTTGTGCTCACATGCATACATACCTGGTATGATTTTCAACCTTCTGGGTCTGGGACTCAAATTGTGGTTGGCCATGTGGGAGTCCAGCACCTTAATCACCATGTCCAGCACCTTAATCGCTAGGCCCCAGATTTGTTTTTTAACCTGTAAAATGGTAAAGGAAATTTCTGGTTATCTCACAGGACTATTTAAGGCGGAGATTCTCAAACTTGAAAATCTTCAACACCTAAAAATCAAAACAGAGAGTCTGGTTCAGAAGGCTTGAGGCAGAACCGGAGAATCTGTATTTTTAGCATTTCCTAGGAGATGCCAATGCTGCTGCGCTGAGGACCACATTTTGGGGAGCAAGGATTTAGAGGAAGATTATATGAGGTAATATACATATAAAAAGGACTTGCAAACTCCTGGGTCCAACAGGTAGAAGGTAGTGTCAATTAGTAACAATAATATTCATATATGCTACTAAGACATTTTCCCTAATACGTAGCATTATTGACTGTGGTTTTCTGCGCTTCTAATAGTACCTGTATCAATAATTATTTGGTTTAATGTGGTTAAGAATGGGCCTGGGGTCAGCAGATGGCATACTGGTTATGTCACTGGACTCCCATATTGCCAAGTGTGGTTTGAGTCCTGGAATTGGTGGCTTGAAACTGATGCCAGGTGCGTGTGCCTGCATGCCCAAAATCCCAGCCAGGAGAATGGAGGAGAAGGGATTGTGGTGTGAAAGTGATTTTTCACTTTCCCTCTCACTGTCTCTTTCTCTCTGGTGAGTGCACACATCCTAAGTCAAAATGTCTAAAAACAAGAGTGAACCTGTGAAATGTACCTTGCCTCCCACAGTATGGTTACTAGAAGAAAGGAAAGTAAGGATACAGGGAAGGAGGAAGAAAAGGAGAGAGGATAGAAATATACTGTGTTTATGGGTGGTTAGAAGTGGATGTCTCCAGGGCTAGCAGGTGGCACCATGGTTAAGGGTGCTGGACTCTCATATGGCCAACCATGGTTCAAGTCCTGGACCTGGCGGTTTGCTTCCTCATTTCCTCCTTCTCTCTCTCTCTATCCCTCTCTGGTCAAATTAAAATAAATAAATAAATAATAAAGTTCAATAAAATAATAATAAAATAATTCTTTAAAGAATAAAAATTATCTTATTGTGGGTGCTGTCTCTCCCTCTCTTGCTGATGGAAGAAATAAATGAACATTAAAAAACCCTACTAATGGGACCAGCTGTTGGCATATCAGCTATATTGCTGGGCTCCCAAGTAGTTGACTGCGGTTCGAGTCCCAGACCTGGTGGCTTAAACTCACACTGGGCACGTGTGCATATATGCCCAAGATCCCGAGAGGAAAATGGATTGTGGCATGGACAACCCTCTGGGGGGTGATTTCTCGCTTTCTGTCTCTCTGTCTCTCTCTCTCTGTTTTTCCAAATTAAAACTACAATGAGATATCATGTAACCCCAGTTAAAAAAAACTCTCCCAAAACAAACAAATAAACAAACAAAAAACACAACCTATTCAAAAAAGACAAGTGGACGTCTTGTCTTAGAGATAAGTAGATGGAGCAGAAAGAAGGCAGCTGACTGGGATGTTGCATTGAGTATTTGAGGACAGTCGTAACTGAAGACAGATGGTTAAAGGTATTTCCTTGATGATGAAGGACTATAGGGATGGTACTCTGGAGAGGTATGACTTGATACATTTCAGAAACAGGGCCAGGTGGTGGTGCAGTGGTAACATGGACCTCTGTGGTAAGATCCAGGACCCCTCCGAGCATGCCAGACATATCCGTGCATGCCGGCGATCCTGGCTGGCTGAGATTCAGGGTAGATCAGGGTACGAGGATCCTGTTGGAGGTGTCTCTCTTACTTTCTCTCTTTTTCTCTCACTGAAGAAATAAATAAACATTTTTGAAATTTTCAGAAACTATTTGTGATATCTCATCTGTCTGTGTGGCTATATCTATTTACAGGCCTCTGCAAGAGAGAAAATTATAGAGAAATTATTTTTGTCAAAAACATTATTTTTAGATCTGATCCAAGACATGGAGCTTAACTATAAGTGAATGACATTTATTGAGCACTCACGGTGCACATAGCATGGTACCAAGTGCCACTGTCTCGTCTGTGGGCTCAGCATCATGGCTGTGCCATGGCCCAGCCAAACGGGTATCAGGGCTCAAGAGGAGGGCTGCTTTGCCTTTGCCATCTCACCATTTTTGGCAAAGTTCCTTTCATTTATTCATTATTAGTTTATTAGTTTATTCTATAAATGAGAAAGACAGAGAGAAAGAAAGAAAGTAAGACAAAGATATAGCAACCCAGAGGGGGTCCTTGTGCAGCAATCGACCCTCCAGCCTCAACTAGCCCAGACCCCAAGGAGGTCTCCAGACTCAAGTCAGCAACCTTCTCATGTAGGTCTTCCCACAGAGTGATACCTTTTTTTTTTTTTAAGAATTGTTTATTTAATTTTATTAATTATTATCACTATATTTAATTTGATGAGAGAGAGAGAGAGAGAGAGGAAAAGTGAGAAATCAAGTTGCCAGGTCCAGGACTCAAACAGTGGCTGGCCATTTGGGAATCTAGCACCTTAACCAACACACGACCTGCTGGTGTCTAGAGTGAAACCTTTTACCACTGTACCACCACCAGGCCCCCAGGGTGGTTTTACTTTCTAAGTTTTGAAAAAACTTTACAGGTAATCCTGAGTTACTTTCCTCTAATAGTTGTACTAAGAGAGAAAAGCATTTAGAGGTAAAGCTCCCTGGGCACTTTATTTTTTATTATTATTATTTTTTTTTATTAAGGTTTTTGCTGTAGGGTATGTGTGCTTCCCAGAGAGAAAGAGAGAGGGAAATTGAGAAATCACAGTTCAGGGGGATTGGTCATGCAGCAATCCCCTCTCCTCCATTCTCCTCCTAGGATTTTGGGTACCCAATGTATTTCGGATTGTTGGATCCCAGACTACGACTGTGATCTGCCAAGTGGGAGTCCAATGCCTTAACCACTATATCACCTGCTGACCCCGACCCACCCAGGGGAAGTTTTTATTCAAATGACACCTTACCACACAATCCAGTCTAAAATTGCAGCCTTATCCACCCATGACTCCCTGGTCCTCAGGCCTGTTCATTTTCTCCATAGTACTTATCACTTGTCAGATAGTCTAGAGTTTTCTTACTTGTTTTGTCATCTGTCTTCTCCACTCTGACATACGCTCACAGGGAAGGGATTTTTGTTTTGTCCACTCCTGTATCCTAGCAACTGGAACTGTATCTGCACATAGCAGGTGCTCAGTAAGTATTAGCTGAAGGAATAAACAGTGAGGGTTTATGGTGTATAAACGCTTAGCAATACTTTCTGAAAGACCTGCAGGGCAAGGAGTGTGTGGTTTCATACTTGCAGAGGGCATCTCTGGATTTCTGAACACCATATCTAATTTCTTACTATTTAACTCCTTTTCTCTCAAATAAATGACTTTCTGTGTTTAAAGATGGTAACCAATATAATACATTGCCCAAGATGGAATATATAGGGGCTGGCAGGTGGTGTGGCAGTTAAGGGTACTGGACTCCCAAATGACTGACTGTGGTTCAAGTCCTGGACCTGGCAGCTTGGTTTCTCACTCTCTCTCTCTCTCTCTCTCTGTGTGTGTGTGTGTCTCTTTATGGTCAATTTTTTAAAAATATAAATAAATACATTTAAATAAAATAATTCTTAAAAAAGATTAAGTATATGTTTACCGAACAGTGACCATGAATAGAGCATCTTTTTTTCTGTACCCTTCCAAAAGCTAGGTGTTCATGGAGGCATCAGAAAGGCTCCCTGGAGGCCCAGCTGTGGTGACACAGGCAATAGGACACTGTTGTGTGATACTAGAGCCATCCAGGGAGGACTAGGGTATGGATCTCAGGTACCACACAGCCTGAACACATCGAGTGACTTAAACACACCGCTCACCCATGATCCTGCTGGTTGGAAGTCTAAGTGGAAGATCACAGTGTAACAAGACCTTGTTGGGGTGGTGGTGGTGGTGGTCCCTGTCTGTCTGTCTGTCTGTCTGTCTGTTTCTTTTTCAGGAAATATATGAACAAAAATAAACTTTGAGGAAGGAAAAGAAAAGAAAGCAAAAGGGAAGAAAGGAGAAGAAAGGAAGGGTTCCCTGGCGAAGTGTCTACCCAAGAACTTCCTGGAATACACAAAATGACTGCCGAGTATCAAAGCCATCTCTTTCTCCTTGCCGTGGAGACCAGGAAACCACAGGAACAGAACTGGGGGAGATGGCTTATCTTTCTGCAGGCGGTCAAGGAGAAAGCCTCTCATGGTTCCTAATCTATCTTCCACAAACATCCTGAATGGAGGGCAACGCAAAGCCTGTCCTGAGGCCGAGAAGCATGGTAGGAAGTGCCAGCCTAGAACTGGAGGTTCCCAGGGCAGTGCCAGTGGAGTCCCAGTGGAGCTCCAGTGAGGCGTTTGGCTCTTTCAGTACACCACCTGTTTTTAGATGCCTTGGAGAGATGGGCCTTCAGTTTAATCTCTGGGTCATTCGTACACTATTGAGATTTGAGATTACCACGATTTATCATCTTAACCCTTTCAGGGTGGCACGGACAGCATCTAACAGAGCAGAGTGACACAGTGGCCTGAACTTGGAAATGGTTTGGGGAGGCCTGTGCTCCAGCTTGTGAATCCTATTTTCAGTCTTCATGTAGTTTTAAGATTTAGCCCAATTTCCAGACCATCCCCTACCCAGGCTTGAAAATGGCTTTATTTCACACCTTGCAGCAGGAGGTAAGTGGGTTTCTATGTGAAAGTGATGGTGCCAAATACATTTACGAACATTAAAAAAATGTCTGAACATGGCTTAAAGCCACTCAGCCTATTTCTCATCCTGTGCTGAAGCCTTGTGGCGTGTATGCAAGTTCAGAGCTGTCTTTGAAATCAGTGGCAGTTATGAGCTTGGAGCAACTCTGGGGGGCACAGAGCAATATAATAAATGAGCCCCTTTGAAGACCAACCATTGTAACTGGACTCTTTTTTGTGCTATCCGACACAGATTTCTCAAGGGTGTTCTGGTGGGGAGGAGGTGTCCCACCAACATCACACCCTCTGGATTTTTACTTTGAAGAGAAAAATGGGAGGGGTATAGGAAAGTAAGATCTCCTATTTCCTTAAAGAATTGGCCTACGCCCTGGTGCTCTTCTTTTGAGATCAGCACCTGGAATAAACATGCCCACATACCTGCAGTTAAAACAAGACAAAGGCTGCTTTTCATCTGCATGCACTTACTGGCCTGTGCATCAGGTGAAGGAGCTACAATAACAATAAGGAAAACAAAACAAAAGCAAAGCTATTATCTGCCAGGAGATAATGCATATTTATTTGTATACTGAGGATTTTTCAGATGACTTAGTTAAAAAAGCAGACAATACAGGGGGCCATCAGGTGGTGTGGCAATTAAGGTGCTGGACTCCCACATGGCCAACTGTGGTTCAAGTCCTGGACCTGGCAGCTTGAAAATCACACCAGGTGCATGTGCGTGCCCAGAATCTGGGGAGGAGAGTGGAAGAGAAAGGATTGTGGCATGGTCATCTCTCTTGGGGGTGATTTCTAACTTTTCCTCTCACTGTCTCTCCCGGGTGAATGCATGTGCTCTATGGCAAAAACCAAAAAAAAAAAAGGTCAACAAATGATCCAAGATATTTTTCATGTTTTTCCTATGACATTGCAGGCCAGGCTGATATTCTGATACCAAGATGAAATTTTTTGGATATTCTTAAAAGGGAATTAAAGCTTTCTGTTTTTATTTTTTATTTTTTGAGAGGTTTTTTGCTATAAGGCGCATGCACTCACCAGACAGAGAGAGACATAGAGACAGAAAGTGAGAAATCACCCCTCAGGGGGGATGGTCACGCCGCAATCCCTTCTTTTCCATTCTCCTCTCAGGATCTTGGGCAGGCACGCACACACACCTGGCGTGAGTTTTAAGCCACCGGGTCCGGGATGCGAACCGTGGTCAACTATGTGGGAGTCCAGCATCATAGCCATTATGCTAACTGCTGGTTCCCTATTTTTGAATTCTTAAATGGCTAGTAGAGATATTTCTTTTTTTTAGAGAGAGATTTTTGCTCTAGGATGTATGTGCTCACCAGAGAGACAGAGAGAGATGAGGAGATAATGAGAACCCCCCCCCCCAGGAGGGAAGGCCACATTGCAACCCATTCTCCTTCTCTCTCCTCTCAAGATTTTGGGCATGTATGTACATGTGCCTAGCATGAGTTTGATGCCTCTGGGTCCAGGACTCGGACTGCTGTCACCTATGTAGGAGTCTAGTGACATAACCATTACACCATCTGCTGGTCTCAGACATATTTCAAAGAACAGGTTCCCTAACACAAGTATGTTCAGGTTGCTTTTCAACATATTTAAGAGAATTATTTGGCCCAGTTTTTTAAGTACACGTTTAAATGACTACCTGAAAGCTTTCTCCTGCATGGGAAACAGATACAACCAATTTTTGCTAAAGCCCTTCTTTACTTCCTACAACCACAATGTGAGATCAATGTCATTAACCCTTCTTAGCAGGTAAAAGAACTGAGGCCAGAGAGTGCCAATGGCAAAGAGCTAGTAAGTGGCAAAGGTGGTATCTAAACCCAGGTCCTGTGACCTCCTAATCCATTCCTCATTCCATAGCAAAACTTTAGTGGCTTCTCAAGTTATAACAATACTCCTTCCTGGCAACTACAGTAACATTATAGGGCCAACTGGTGGTGCAGCAGGAACACAATGGCCTCCAATGCTGGCCCCCTTGGGGAGGTGTCAGTTCACATTCCGAGGTCCTCCTCTATGCTGTGGGCGTGATGTACACTCCTATGATCTGGGTTGGCTGAGGCTGAGGTGGATCATGGCATGAATTTTCTGTTGGGATGCTTTGCTCTCTATCTTTTCTTTTTCCTTTGGTCTCTCTCATGGAGTAAACTTTTTAAAAAGAAGCATGCTGGGGCTAGCAGATGGCATAGTAGCTAAGGCACTGGACTCCCATATGGCTGACCATGGTATTTATTTATGATGAGAAATATTTGAGAAAATACTGAATCAGAGTTAAATCCCTATAGGAATTGATCAAGGATGATTGTAAGAAAAGTTCTTATTGGCCAGTAGGTGAGGTGGAGGTTGGGTTGCTGGACTCTCACATAGCTGACTGTGGTTCAAGTTCCTGATCTGGTAGCTTGCTTTCTTACTTTCCCTCTTTCTGTCACTCTCAGGTCAAATAAAAAAACTAATAATGATAAATAAAATCAAATAAGTCTAAAATAAGTAAATAAATAAAAATAAAAGAATTCTAAAAAAAAGAATAAATAAATATAGTATCGGGTGAAATGGACTTCAAGGACATCTGAAACTTCAAAGGTCAACCAGCTAATAATAGGTGATAAATGTTGAATTTGAACAAAACCATTCTGGTTTTAGGACCAGACTCTTTACTATCTGTGCCTTTACAGGTAAATACATAAACACATTATCATTACTCATGAAAAGCTCATTGTTTCCTGGACTTTGAGTCTAAGGCAAACGGCTCTTTGTGCCCTCATGAGTGAAACATGAATGATACCAAGGCTTGTGCCTCTCTTTCAGAACACCTTCACCAGAATAACAATGCTGAGAGGCCCATGGCTGTTGCTCGGTGGGTCCTTCAAGGCAGGGAAGCCAAGGCCCAATGCCAAAATGCAATTCTGTAAAACTGAGTAATAGTAAAAGGGGCCAAAACAATGTGGTTCAAGTATTTAGTTTGGATGGTTTACCTTGATCTTGAGATGTAATCTAAACTATCTGGAGAGATGGATGGACTTCATGTCCTTCAGGCAATCCTCTATGGAGCCTCCTTAGCTGTAAACATTTCTTGAGCGCTGCTCTGCTGGAGGAAAAAGAAAAATCACAACCATATAGAATGGAGACCATAAATCTGGAGTGAAACTAATCTCAGCTGAGCCTTCAATGTTACTCGGCAGTCCTATTACACGTGCTTCTCCCATTTCCCTCAGCTGCTATTCCAGACCTTCACTACTCTTCGAAACTTTCAATCCGCTATCTTTGGGATGACCTTGCTTGTAATTTAGGCACTAGCAACTATCAGGGGTGACTTCTTTTCTTTCCCCACCATTTTGCTCATGAGCCCACCTGTACCTGCATCCCATCTTTCCTCATTCTCATCTCAAGCCAAAGGCCATTTTCATATCAAAAGTGACTACATATACTGGGGCTATGGATATTATTCACCTTGTCTCCATAGAGAAGTCATTCTATCAGTGTTCTTTTTTTTTTTTTTTCTTTTTTAAGAGAGAGATTTTTGCTACAGGGCACATGCACTCACTGGAGAGACAGAAAGAAATAGAAAGACAGAAAGAGAGAAATCACGACCACCCCTAGGAGGGATGGCTATACCAACATCCCTTCTCCTCTATTCTCCTCTTGGGATCTTGGGCATGCATGCACACATTCTCAGTATGAGTTTTAAGTCACTGGGTCTGGAACTCGAACCGTGGTCGACGATGTGGGAGCCCAGTGACATAACCGTTACGCCATTTGCTGATCTCTCTTTTCTTATTTCAATGTTTCATTGGTTATTCCCCATCAAAATATGTTCATTCTTCTCATTTAAATAAAACCTCTTTAGCAACCCATTTATTCAGTACCTGCATGCTGCTTCCTTTGATAAATATTGTTTTAGAAAGTACCACCTACATTTGTATTGACTGATATGCATGGTATTCCTTCTGGAAAAAGAAATGTAATACACTCTAAAGTTATATGTGATTCTATGTAATATAAACAAGATTATGATAATAATAAATAAAATTAAAAAAAGAAAGTACCACCTAAATATACTGTGATTCCACATCATCCATTCACACTTCAATCCCTTCTCTCTTGACTCTAACATATCACTGCCCAGACTGCCCAGGGGAATCAGCATCACTATTATTCTGACAGTCCATCCATGCTGGAAGCTCTGACATGTCTCTCTTCTCTTGCTCCCGGTCTTCCTGCATTGGCTGCTTCTTCCCCAGTGCCATGGTTGGCTGCTATTTCTCTGCCCTCCCCTTAGATATCCTCTTTTTCTACTTTATTCCCTTTGTGGGGGACCTCCTTCCTACTGATGTTTTGCAACTTAATCTCAATCCTAAACTCTAGTCCTGTATCTCTGCCTGTTTTCTTAATAATTCCTCCTGAATATCCTGTAGGCATGCAAACTCAATATGTCCAAAATTGACCATGCTCCTTTCTGCTTCTGTACTCCTCCCAGCTATTCCACAAAACATATTCTTGTTCTTCCTCCTATATTCTTAAATTGATGGACGTTCAGATCTTCACATAGTTTCCCAAGCCCAAAGTTGGAGAGGTTTTCAATTCTTTCTCACATCCTGAACATGTCCTATCTATTCTTCTTGAATATCACCCATATGAATAGGGCTACAATTTCACTTGATTTGGTCTATCAAGTTCCTTCACTACTGCAGCACAACTTTTTTTTCAGGTTTTTGCCATAAGGCATGTGCCCTCCCCAAAAAGAGACGGAGAAAGGGAAAGTGAGAAATCACCCTCCATGGGGAGGGCCATGCTGCAATCTTTTCTCCTTCATTCTCCTCTCAGGATTTTTGGTATGCACACACATGTGCCTGGTGTGATTTTTTAAACTGCTGGATCTGGGACGTGAACCATCATCAGTCATGTGGGAGTTCAGCACCCTTCTCACCATTCTACCTGCTGGTCCCCTGCAATACAATCCTTGACATTTGCCCAGCCTTCAGGAATTCCCATCTCCAATCTCTCTTCCACTGAGGCTCTAGAGTTCAAATACAAATATTTGATCATGTTACTTCCTTGCTTACAATTGATCATTGGCATCTCATGACTCACAGTAAATAATTTTTAAAACTTTTTAAAAGAGATTTATTTCCTTTATTTTATCATTATTGTTATTTTTTAATTTGACCAGAGTGAGACACAGAGAGAGAGAGAAAAAGAGAAAGCAAGTCACCAGGACAGGGACTTGAACCATGGTCAGCCATGTGGGAGTCCGGCACCTTTAACCACCACATCACCTGCTGACCTCCAATTTTTAAAACTTTTTGTCTGACTGGACAACACCTACTCATTTCTTCTTCCTCTGGGAAGTTTTTCAGGACAGATTAAGATGTGTTATCCTAATCTGGCATTCATTTTTGTGACTCATCCAGTTTACTAATTATTATTATAGCTGCAAGTCTGATTCTCCACTGGTTTAAATGCCTTAAGAACAGGTCCTCACATTCTCAACTTTACATCCATAGCACATGATATATGTTGGCATTAAACACACATTCAGTGGATGGAGGAAATGTGTATATGTGTGCGCGTATACATATATGTGTGTGTGTGTATCTCTATCTCTATATCTATATATTATTTAAGAAGTACATAATTGCAATAAGTAGCAAAAATTTGCCTGGGGAATCTCAAAGCCTGCTCTGCCGAAATGAAAATCAAAAAGGAATGCCTACTTGATTATATACATAACTCTGAAGACACACTTAGGGATGTACCCTGACCACAATTTATGCTGTAGTAAGAATGTGTTTTCTAAACCACTACTGGGACACGCAATAGATTTTTAAGAACTCTATATCACCGTGGCGGTGATTGTGCTTAATGTCCTTGACCAAAAGAGTCCAACTATACCAATAAATTAGCTGAATGAGAAGTTGGGAAAGGGAGGAGGTGAGGTTTGTGTAGATTCTCTGCTGAGACACTCTCCTTCAAGGAGATGGCCTTTGGTATTTAATTTTGTAAAGAATTATTTTATTTAACTTTATTTCTTTCCATCTTTATTTTAACTTGAACAGAGACAGAGAGAGAGAGAGAGAAAGAGAGAGAGAGCTAGAGAGAGAGAGAGAGAGAGAGAGGAAGGGAAAGTGAGAAAGCAAGCTGCCATGTCTGGACCTCGAACCTCAGTTGGCCATGTGGGAGTCTAGCACCCTTAGCTACCATGCCACCTGCCGGCCTCAACCGTTGGTATTTTGAACAATGAGCCCCTCAGCTCCCACTGCATTCTCAGACACTTAACCTGAGGTCAGTCATATGCTGAGGCCAAGGATATGCAGGTCCCTTAAAATTATAACAGCAGCCTCCAGCCGGCCTCACTGTGTAGGGACTGGGAAGACCCTGTGGACTTTTGTTTTTCAATGTGATTTTTTTTAACACTTCGTGTTTTATAAACTTTTTCTTCATTTTCTCTCCTTCCAACAAGAAACTAATATCTAATTACTTCCCCATAGTAACTCTCTTTCGAGGGAAATTGTACATATAGAATACTATGCCTTGAGTAATCAAAAAATGTTACCGTGTACTCGAAAAGCAGAGCTAAGAGACAATTTGTAGTTCCTTGTTTTTTCACCAGTAGTTTAGAGGAAGAGGATCTGTTATTGACATCACATACAAGCCGGGTAACCTGAGGCAAATCTCTCATCCTTCCGTTCTTATCCTGTTAGCTGTTTCACTTAGAGGTCTGTATTCCAAAGACCCTCTAACCACTGTGGTTACATAGTGTGGCTACTTAAGGTCTTCAGTGTAGTTCTTATACAAAACCACCCTCCATTTTATATTTCTTTAGTCAATTACAGTTAACACACTGCTAGAGGTTTATTGGCTATATCTTTATCTTTGCCACATTCTTTTAAATTGACTTAATGGTGGGTAGATAGGCCTAGAACATACATATTTCTTTGACCTTTGAACTGGTTGGCCTAGGGCACCATTAAAATTTGAATCTTGAGGAGCCAGCCGGTGGCATGGAGGTTAAAGTGACTGGATCCCACATAGCAGACTCTGTGGTTTGTGTCCTAGACCTGGTAGCTTGAAAATTACTCCTGGTGCATGTGCATATGTGCCAGAATCCTGAGAACAGAATGGAGGTGTGGGGATTGCAAGTGGCTGTCCCTCCCAGGGAGTGATTATTTTTCACTTCCCTCTCTTTCTCTGTCTCTGTCTCTCTCTGGCAAGTGCACAGAGCATATAGCAAAAATGTAGACCAAAAAAAAAAAGTATTTTGATATTCAACTTGCATTTTAAACCATAAAACTATTTCTTCCTCTTCTTTTTAATCCTTGGGAAAAAAATCAAAATATTCATTTTGAGTCAAAAGTGAACCATAAGTCCAGCTCCTGTGGCAGGTGCTAGACACTCCTGCCGGGCTGGCTGAGTCCACGCGGGAGGCCTAGATTCCATTTCAGCCCACCTTCAAAGCCTATTGCAGGTGTGTGTGTGTGTGTGTGTGTGCGTGTGTGTGTGTGAGTGTGTTATCCCAGCTACTCAGTAGGCTGAGGCAGGAGAAAGAAGACACCAGGAGATTTCGTTGTGGGGAGGAAAAAAAAGGAAGAAAGAAAATTACTAAAAAAAAAAAAAAAAAAAAAAAAAAAAAAAGGGAAACACAAAATTAGGTAAACGGCTATTTT
>NW_006159849.1:4183383-4187192 GCF_000334495.1 Tupaia belangeri chinensis
AAGAGAGAGAGAGAGTGAATCATAGGGTGAAAGAATGCAAATAGCAAGAAGATTGTCAATAGCTCTCAAAGTGAGAAATGCGTATTATGAAAAATGGTGCACATTGGTCAAGACCAAAAAAGTTTTTAAATTTTTAAAAAGATGCTCACACTTCTGGCTAATTAGTGCTATAAAGAATCAGCACTACAACTGGCAAGGCTAAATAAGGTATGTCTTTTTAATCTGCTTCACAAGCTTGTTATAAGAATTAAATGTGGTAACATATATGAAAGCAATTTGCCAATTATAAAGTTCTTCATAAATGTGTAATATGGCTGGAGCAGGCATTTCTTCGAGACTATCACCTTTGGGGTCACTGATTTCCATTGTGGCTACTTGGGCTTTAATCCAATGAGTTTCAGGAAGCTTTAAACCTTGATCGGTGGAATTTGCCCCCATAAGAATACCAAATATACCACCTGCAGAGTATTTTATTTGCTTTAAAGGCCAGGGATCTTTTTCTTATTCTAAAAAATGCAAAAGACTTTCTGTTTTTGAAACAGTAAGTGGCACTGACATCTCTCAAGACTGAAAGCACTATTGTCTCATTTTAAGCACCACCTTATTATTAGGTGAGGATGTTGTTGGCAGGAATGAATAATTAGGTAACTCTTTGTGGGCACGTTTTTATTCAGGTCCCAAGGGGAATGTACAATTGTAACATCTCCTTGGATTATTTCACAAACATATGGCAAATGAAGCACCTGAGCCAGATGTACAAGCATATTATCGTATGTCTGTTTTAACTTAAAACTGTGAAATACATCAGATGGCGAAGTTATTTTGGTCGTGAACATCCATCATGGAAACAGTGTGGAAGCATCTTTTCTTCATTGTCCATTTTACTTGGACTGGAAATAATCAAGAGCAAAATAGCTTGGAAATCATCACTTGCGGTAGAAGATTCCAGGCAAAGTTCAAGACCTAATGAAGGTCTGGATTTACATGGGCCTCAGACATTCCCACATGGTTTATTAATGTCTATTTCCAATATGCACTGCTGGCGGGTCTGGAATCACAACTCACCCATGATTATTTTCAAGGCTCTTTTCCCTCATGCAGTGTTTTGGCTCTTCTAAAGATGCATGTGGGTAATTTAATATGGAATTCTTAAATAATGAGAAAATATTCTTTACTCATTCAGAAGGGAGGTTTTCTCGTGGTGCTTTGTTTGCCTCTTTTATTATTACAACACTGGGTGTTTATTTTCCTAAAGAGTCATCCTCTGGTATTGGCTTCGAGGAATCATAGTAATCTAAGCAGAAATGCCCAGCCCATTTGCTAGTAGGAACACAGTATTTCAGAATGAATGATATAATATCTAATCTGAGTTCCTCACGGTTTAGAACAAGAAGATATAGATACCTTCACATTCCCGAGTGTAAGGTATTGCTCTTGGTCTGATACAAAAATAACACATAGGCATGGGCTGAATTTTCCCTTCAATACGTACGTGCCAATTCCATTAGCATTAATGAGTACTCTGCGTGTGTACGGAGGAGAATGTGGACCAAGTCACAATGAAATCTATTACTTTATCTAGTTAAAAAAAGGTGGTGAGAAATAAGTTTGCATCATATTCCTCAGCTTTTCTAGAAAAAGAGAAATGCACAGTGAGAGCGTGCAGACGGCACGGTGGTGGCGGCAGCATTGGTGAAAGGCACTTACTTTTTATAGTCAGTGTGGCAGAGAGCAGAGATTTTGGGGGTTGAGTTACTGTGGCTGGCAAATGTTGAAGCTGACAACAGAGGTCCACAGAGCCTTAGATATTCCGGCTTTGTTTTGCATCAAAATAAGGAAACAAAATATTTATGAACTTAATTCTGCCTCTCCATTCTTCCCCCTTTGAAATGGCAATTCCCTGCATGATGATATGTATAGAGTGCGTGGCTGGATGTGTTCTGAGCCAATGCAGTATTCCATAAATGTGGTGCACCTGTGTTTCCTTGGTCACCCTGCTGTCACTGGGGTGCCTTAAAACTCCTTTCCAAAAGAAGTGAGCAGGAGGCAGGGTGGGGTTGTGTGGGGAAAAGGGTAGGATCTCCTTCCTTTGTTTTATTTATTTTTTCTTTTTCTTCTCGTGTTGAAAGCCTTGGAGCATGGATTTAATTTCAGGTGAAGATGTCAGGTTTATGCCAGCCCGGAGATGCTGGTAAATCCCGAGGTGTGACGGTGGTGGCCCCGACGCCCTCACACTTACCTACCTCACAGGGACGTGGCTATATTTCTAAAGCACACCTCTAATACTGCAGAACCGCTCAGGTCAGGGCATTCTGAGCCACACAGACCTGTGCAATGCAGAAGCCCTGTGTAAGGCTGTGACCACACCAGCCTCTCTCCTGGTCCAGCAGGACCTCGAGTGTATTCATGACCCCGGACCTTAGCGAGCCTAGCACTCTGATGGGTCTGAGAAATGGACTTCTATCATTGTGAGAAACCACGAAAAGCTAAACAAAATGACTAGTAATGGACAACGAAATGGGAATACAGGTTCTCTGCCCTTACCTTCATTTCCCCCCTGAAGATTTAAACTTGTGATGGTAAAAGCAATAATGTTCTGACCTGAAAGGGCTGAGGTTCTGTTGCCAGTGGTTGTTTAGAGACTCATTCCTCTGCAGCACGAGTACCATCAGCCCTAGCAGCGGCAGCAGTGGCGGCAGCAACCACAAAAACTGGAGTTCAGTCATATTGGCATCAGATTCTGGAAAGGGGTGGGCAGGGAGAGAGGGAGTCTATTGGCCTAAAAAGCTGAAACATCTGCTGGAGTTATTAACAGCTTTTTGGCTGAGTTCAGCAGCAGGGCACCTTGTGGTTGATAGATTCTTCTCTCAGCAATTCAAAACAATGCAGTTAAAGCAAATTTCTCATTTTCAGAGCACAGCTTAATGAGGCATACAGTATTTTAAAAATAGTCACACTTAAAGTGGTCAATAGCAGTGACTGCAATCAGTAGTTACCTTCGGTGCTCTGCCGCGTTGTTAACTTTGCCTGGGTGGTTGTGTAACACGGGTTTTTCAAAGGACCATGTACCTCATGGTTAACTCACTTTGTAGGAATTTGCATTATTTATGAAGTTTATGCAGATTATCCCAGGGTGTAAATATTGGCAAACTTGATCAAGAACACTTAGAGGCCTCATGGCTCTCCCTTCTCAAAAGTATGCATTAAGCCACTTTAGGCTCAGAAGTCCAATTCCAGGAAAAGTTCTAAGGGGCCAAATTTCAAAGATGAAATAAAACTGAACACGTAGAGACAGCCAGAGCTGGAAAAAGCTCTGGACTGAAAGCCAGGGTTGAGGGTTTTTGCCCTAGTCTTAATACTAAACGGGCCATGTGAGTCCCTGGGGGAGTCACTTAATCTTTCGGCTTCAATTTCTTCCTCTACAAAATTAAGGGGCCATTTAAGGGGTTTGTCTCCAAACGTTTCCAACCAGTTCTGCCATCCTGGAAACGGAGGAGTTCAAATTCAGTTTTAAAGCACTTCCCTTATGAGACCAAGGAATTGTGACCCAGTTGAGGCTGCTCACCCAATGCCTGACAGTATGCGTGGTCTTTGGGTGGAGGCATCAGACAATGAACTGCAAAGTTAAATAGCTCTGTCAGTCACTCCAGGAGAAAGCACCATATGCCATAACAGACGTGAGCAAAGTACAACCAGCCCCAGCTGGATTTGTTAGCCTGCTAGTTCATCTGGCCAGATGACAGTGTCCAGCCCAAGGAAGGGGCACACACAGCTTCGTGCCCCACTGATCCAGCATGCTAACTTCAGCA
>NW_006159849.1:4187206-4188974 GCF_000334495.1 Tupaia belangeri chinensis
GAGAGAGCAGGCAGATCAGTGGTGGGCCAACATCTGCAGTGGAACTGAAGTCAGCCCCATCTCTCTTTCCTCACTTGACCCTGTGCCCAGCACAGAAAAGGAGAGAAATTTGCCAAGTCGTTGTTTCCCCAGGCTAATAGATGATCTGATCCTCAATTGCAGAGAGAAGTCAAAAGAGGACAACACCTCCCTTTCTGCATTCTGATCCAGGAATCTCTAAGAGCAGGTATTCTTTTTCTTTATTTTATTATTTTTTTATTTGCTAGAGGGTGCATGTGCTAACTGGAGAGAGAGAAAGGAAAGAGAGAAAGAGAGAAGGACAGTAGAAATCACCTGCAGGGGGATGACCACACTGCAGTCCTTTCTCCTCTGCAGGGGGATGGCCACACTGCAGTCCTTTCTCCCCCATTCTCCTCTCAGGATTTTGGGCATACATGCACACCTGCTTGGTGTGTTTTTCAAGCTGCAGGGTGGGGGGGCCTCAGACTGCATGGTGGGCCATGTGGGATCCAGTTACCTCAACCTCCACATCACTGACTAGCCCAGAGCAGTTATTCTTATCTATCCAAAAAGTATTGTGGTTAGTTCTAAGATATACACACACCCTGATAGGCAAGAACCTTATGAATGCAGGGGTGCTTCTAGCCTCTGTACCAAAGTGTATGCCATTAAGGATGAAGGTACATGGTTCGCGATCAAATTGATCGTCTGGTCCTCTACCTCAGGAAGAGTCTCAGGTTTCACTGAAACCTGCTGGGAGCATTGTACAAGCTAAGTGAATAAAAACAAATCGAAGCCTTTCCACGCTGCTCAGAAGGGCTCATATGGTGTGGCCCTTAATTCCTGAATTACCTTCAAAGGGAATCTTCACACTATCCAGAGCCCTTGCATCCTACAGACGAGGGGACTTGTGTCCTCAAGTTCCTTGCTGTAGAACCTACTTGGGTGATATCAGGCTTGATTTTCAGTTGGATAGTCTATCTATAGAAAGAAACCTCACACCTCTCACAGAAGCTGGGCGATGCTTCTGATGGCAGCTTGGGCCTTTGTTGACATTGAAAGCAGAGCCAATGTCATGACTTGTCCTCCAGGAATACCAGCCAACATGCTGTTCTGAAGTCTGCTGTGCCCTAGGAGCCTCACCCACGGATGAGCAATTATATGCCAGAACCCTGTGTAACCAGATCCAATCAGCTTTCAGAGAGCTTCTGTTTCGGTGGATCTCTATCCCAGGGCTGACTTTGGCTTTTCACAGTGCTATCTTACTTAGACCTGTGGTCCTAGAGTACAGGTATCTCTCTGAGTCCTGTGTTATGTGAACCCCATAATCCTGTACAATAGTAGGGAGGCCACTGGTGGGTCTGGCCCAGAAAGTCCTGCATAAGCACAAGGTACCTTGCAGGAACTTTCCTGGGAAGCCATACCTAAACTCTCTACAGAGATAGATAGGACAGAGATGAGAAAGGAAGATCCCATTCTGTTGAAAAGAAGTGACCCAGATTTTAGGAGAAATGGACTGTCTCTCTCCCAAATTCATTGCCACTGAACTTAGGTGGCAAACTGGTCTGAAGTTCTGCATCATATCTCACTCATGCTATTTGCTCAGAAGTTTTTCATTGAGGATGGGGATGCTGGCTGCTACTGGAGATTCTCTGTAGCTCTCATATCATGGGACATTGGAGGGATATACCTAGCCACTCAGCCGTAGAGTGACCATAAACTGACTTTCCCCAGTTTCCTAAAGAGATTTCTGAAAAGTAATGGGAGA
>NW_006159849.1:4189180-4192869 GCF_000334495.1 Tupaia belangeri chinensis
GGAAGGGAGAGAGCAGGCAGATCAGTGGTGGGCCAACATCTGCAGTGGAACTGAAGTCAGCCCCATCTCTCTTTCCTCACTTGACCCTGTGCCCAGCACAGAAAAGGAGAGAAATTTGCCAAGTCGTTGTTTCCCCAGGCTAATAGATGATCTGATCCTCAATTGCAGAGAGAAGTCAAAAGAGGACAACACCTCCCTTTCTGCATTCTGATCCAGGAATCTCTAAGAGCAGGTATTCTTTTTCTTTATTTTATTATTTTTTTATTTGCTAGAGGGTGCATGTGCTAACTGGAGAGAGAGAAAGGAAAGAGAGAAAGAGAGAAGGACAGTAGAAATCATCTGCAGGGGGATGGCCACACTGCAGTCCTTTCTCCCCCATTCTCCTCTCAGGATTTTGGGCATACATGCACACCTGCTTGGTGTGTTTTTCAAGCTGCAGGGTGGGGGGGCCTCAGACTGCATGGTGGGCCATGTGGGATCCAGTTACCTCAACCTCCACATCACTGACTAGCCCAGAGCAGTTATTCTTATCTATCCAAAAAGTATTGTGGTTAGTTCTAAGATATACACACACCCTGATAGGCAAGAACCTTATGAATGCAGGGGTGCTTCTAGCCTCTGTACCAAAGTGTATGCCATTAAGGATGAAGGTACATGGTTCGCGATCAAATTGATCGTCTGGTCCTCTACCTCAGGAAGAGTCTCAGGTTTCACTGAAACCTGCTGGGAGCATTGTACAAGCTAAGTGAATAAAAACAAATCGAAGCCTTTCCACGCTGCTCAGAAGGGCTCATATGGTGTGGCCCTTAATTCCTGAATTACCTTCAAAGGGAATCTTCACACTATCCAGAGCCCTTGCATCCTACAGACGAGGGGACTTGTGTCCTCAAGTTCCTTGCTGTAGAACCTACTTGGGTGATATCAGGCTTGATTTTCAGTTGGATAGTCTATCTATAGAAAGAAACCTCACACCTCTCACAGAAGCTGGGCGATGCTTCTGATGGCAGCTTGGGCCTTTGTTGACATTGAAAGCAGAGCCAATGTCATGACTTGTCCTCCAGGAATACCAGCCAACATGCTGTTCTGAAGTCTGCTGTGCCCTAGGAGCCTCACCCACGGATGAGCAATTATATGCCAGAACCCTGTGTAACCAGATCCAATCAGCTTTCAGAGAGCTTCTGTTTCGGTGGATCTCTATCCCAGGGCTGACTTTGGCTTTTCACAGTGCTATCTTACTTAGACCTGTGGTCCTAGAGTACAGGTATCTCTCTGAGTCCTGTGTTATGTGAACCCCATAATCCTGTACAATAGTAGGGAGGCCACTGGTGGGTCTGGCCCAGAAAGTCCTGCATAAGCACAAGGTACCTTGCAGGAACTTTCCTGGGAAGCCATACCTAAACTCTCTACAGAGATAGATAGGACAGAGATGAGAAAGGAAGATCCCATTCTGTTGAAAAGAAGTGACCCAGATTTTAGGAGAAATGGACTGTCTCTCTCCCAAATTCATTGCCACTGAACTTAGGTGGCAAACTGGTCTGAAGTTCTGCATCATATCTCACTCATGCTATTTGCTCAGAAGTTTTTCATTGAGGATGGGGATGCTGGCTGCTACTGGAGATTCTCTGTAGCTCTCATATCATGGGACATTGGAGGGATATACCTAGCCACTCAGCCGTAGAGTGACCATAAACTGACTTTCCCCAGTTTCCTAAAGAGATTTCTGAAAAGTAATGGGAGAAAAATTTCAACTTAGTGTCACACACATAACCCATACCAACAAGTCTATGTCAAAAGGCAAGTGTAGACACGCCCTTACATCTTGTGTCACCTAGAGCACAGTTGTTGATTTGGTTGAAATTGTGTGTGTATGTGAGTGTGTGTGTGTGTACCTTAAACACAATATCACCTTTCAAGTCAGGGCATGCATAAAACCCAGTAGCAAATATTTTTCATTGTATTACTTAATAAGAAGTGATTGTATCCTATCTGAACTTTGCCACACTTGAAAACTGTGACAGTAAAGGATAATTCTAATTCTAATGCCTTAAAGGGCACATATACTATTTAGTAAAATAGAGAGGTAGAAATTAGAAAATGCTTCAGCTATCTTTATTTAAGCCAATAAACTAATAGTTAATTTTGATCAGGTCACTCAACTTCTATAAAATAATCTACCTTTTTTTTTTTTGAGTGTTTTTTTTCACTATAGGGTGCGTGCGCTCGCCAGACAGACAGAGAGAGACATAGAGACAGAAAGCGAGAAATCACCCCTCAGGGGGGATGGTCACGCCGCAATCCCTTCTCCTCCATTCTCCTCTCGGGATCTTGGACACACACGCACATGCACCCGGTGTGAGTTTTAAGCCACCGGGTCCGGGACGTGAACCGCAGTCGACTACGTGGGAGTCCAGCGACATAGCTATTACGCTAACTGCTGGTCCCCCCCCCTTTTTTTTTTTTAAGTAAAGGAAGACTATGCATTATTATCACCTACTGTTAGACTATGACATCATACTTTTTCAAAGAAACAATTTATGGTTTAATAATAATTAAATTATGGCATTTTATTAGACAGAATGCATAGTAAAGAAGCATGAGTAGATCATCTTGGCTAAAAAGAAATGTTCCCTTTGGGAAGTTTTGACACAAGAGCAGAAAGGAAGCTTGGGTTTGAACTATAAAGAATTACATGCCGGGACCAGCAGTTAGCATAATGGCTATGTTGCTGGACTCCCATGTAGTCGACTGCAGTTTGCGTCCCGAACCCGGTGGCTTAAAACTCACGCCGGGCACGTGTGCGTGCGTGCCCAAGATTCCGAGAGGAGAATGGAGGAGAAGGGATTGCGGCGTGGCCATCCCCCCTGAGGGGTGATTTCTTGCTTTCTGTCTCTCTGTCTCTCTCTGTCTTTCTGGCGAGCATGCACCCTATAGCAAAAACCTCTCCAGAAAGAAAAAAAAAAAGAATTACATGCCAAGGTAAAGCATTTTAATATTTGGGATAACAGTGAACTGTGAAAAATTGGAGATATATGAGAGTACCAGAGAAAGAACATATGGAGAGTACCTCAGATTTAATTTATATATATATATATATTTTTTTTTATTTTGTTTTCTTTTACACAATCACATTATTTAGCTTACAAAGTGAATATTTTAACATGGAACATTTCTCCCTAGTCTAGTTGACTAAACTATAAAATATCTTTAACAGAAATTGGCACATTTCTTTGTCCCATTAATGCTTTTCCTCTCCATTTTTCTTCTAATTGTTTTTCCTCAGATGCTACTCTTTCATACACACTATATCTGTATTTACATCCGTTTACTGTGTTTCTATATCTTTCAATCAATCCCCTTCAGTCATAGAGTGTGGACACTTGGTATATATTAAGTGGGGACATACAATGTCTCTCCTTTATAGCCTGGCTTGCTTCACTCAGCAGTAAATCTTCCATATTCATCCACTTTCTTTCAAAAGCCAGGGTTTTGTTGTTGGTTTTTTTTTGGAGAGGTTTTCGCTATAGGGCGTGTGCGCTTGCCAGACAGACAGAGAGAGACATTGAGACAGAAAGCGAGAAATCACCCCCCAGGGGGGATGGTCACGCCTCAATCCCTTCTCCTCCATTCTCCTCTCGGGATCTTGGGCATGCACGCACACGCGCCCGGTGTGAGTTTTAAGCCACCGGGTC
>NW_006159849.1:4193588-4198533 GCF_000334495.1 Tupaia belangeri chinensis
TACCCCAATGTCTCCCAGAGTTTCCCCAGTGTTTTCCAGGACTAGTTTTATAGTGTGAGGTCTTAAATTTAGATCTTTGATCCATTTTGACTTGATTTTTGTCAGAGGTGAGAGGTAGGGGTTCAGATTCATCTTTCTGCAGGTAGAAATCCAGTTTTTCCAGCACCATTGGCTGAAGAGGTTTTCCTTTTCCCACTGGATTGACTGGTACCCCTTGTCAAAAATCAGTTGACTGTATGTTTGGGAATTTATTCCTCAGATTTAATTTTTAAGAATTATTTATTTCCTTTTATTTATTACTATTATTTTTTTAAATTTGCTATAGAGTATGAGCACACAGCAGAGAGAAAGAGAGAGAGAGAGAGAGAGAGAGAGAGAGGAAGAGAGAAAGCAAGCCACTAGGCCTGGCACTAGAACCATAATCAGCCACGTGGGAGTCCAGCATCCTAACCACCACAGCATCTGCCGGCCCCAATACCTCAGATTTTTCTGTGGTACTCCACGTATGAGGTGGTGACAGTGGTGATACAATAAAAATAGACTTAAATTTTTTTCCATGGCAAAGTAAACATTATTCCAAGGATAAGTAGTGATTGATCAACAATTGGTGGAAGGACCTGGTATAATAAGGGTTGTCCACATTGCTATAGTTTGATTCATTTGTTACACAGTTGTTTAACACCTACTATGCATGTGGTGCTATTTTATTTTCAGGAGATATAGCAAGTGACCCAGAGAAGTACATTCTATGCTGCTAGAGAACTTACATTCTAGAGGTGAACTGAGATCAAGGCTTAGGTTGATAGGAATAAGGGACTTGTGAGGAAGGACTGGTGTTGGTATTAGTTGGAGATAAGATTAGAGCAGCTCGAGTTAAATGTAGACTAAGCAGAACAACATCTTAGTAGACAGACCAGGGCTAGGAAGAGATATCAAGAAGCCCTATAGGATGAGTAAACCAGGTATCAAATAATTTCCAAGTAATGGTATGCTGCCTTCACAATCTCCATGAAGATGCTCTCCCAAAGGATCATGTGGGATCAGGCTTCCTTACCCTCTGGGCCATGGGGCTGGTCCTGAATCATGCTTTTTGTTAATAGCACAGGAAAATATCTTACTATGTCTGACTCTTTGGGAAAGATAATAAAATATTTTTATTCCATAAAATTTGGGGAAGCAGTGCTTCTCAGAATTTAATATACATATAAGTCATCTGAGGATCCTATTAAAATACCACTTCTGATTCAGTATAACTGGGTGGGGCTCTCAATTCTGCATTTCTAAGCTGCCAGGTGCTGCCACTACTGCTGCTCATCCTTGGACCTAACTGTTGTGTTTTGACATTGTGATGTTATTAAATCTCACATTGCCCCCTTCCACTGCTGACTACTGAAAACAACTGGTTCTGTCTTGTAGGTATAAATATATAAAAGAGAAGATGATAAAAGCATAGGAGATTAAACTCTATGGGAAAAGGTATATGCAACTTTTTTGTATAGCCAAGAGTATGGAACTAAAGGTCAAAAAAAAAGAGTAAAAGTATTATGGAAAGTGACTTCTAGATTGGGTGATCTTATAAAGTTTCATGGAAAGGGATGCTTTTTAGTAGTCGTAAAAGTTTTATAACTACAGATGCTTTATGGTAGGCAAAAGAGGTAAAACGGTGCCATGTTATTCTGATAATTATAAATTTCTAACACATTTTGACATCTTAATGCAAAGACTTTCTCATTACTCTCATCTCTAAAAATTTTGTGTTTCTTTGTTTGTCATTATGTTTTGATTTCACGTGAACCTTAGATCATCATTAGTTCAAGAAAATACATTGAGATTAATTGGATTTCATTAAGTTTAAGGATTCATTGAAGAAGTATTCACATTCTCCGATGTTGTCTTCCTATTGTTAGGTCTCTCCACGTATTGCAGTCATCATGCTTCTCATAAAAGTTTATCGTTTCTGGAAATAGTTTCTTTGTTGAGCATTTCTTTCCTACCTACACAACAGGTAGGAAACAAATATATATTAAGTCATTGGAAAAGTCATGATGTAGTTTCCTGTTTTGCATACTTTTCCAACAACCCAATATGTTATTCTAATGATTTTTCAATGACTCCTTTGTATGTCTAACATTAATTTTTTTTTTGAGAGGTTTTTGCTATAGGGCGCCTGCGCTCGCCAGACAGACAGAGAGAGACAGAGAGATAGAAAGCGAGAAATCACCCCCCAGGGGGGATGGCCACGCTGCAATCCCTTCTCCTCCGTTCTCCTTCCGGGATCTTGGGCATGCACGCACACGTGCCTGTTGTGAACATTAATTTTGCTTTCGGGAAAAAAATTTGTTAGACACTATCTCTTACCCAAATTGTACTTCAAAGTATCATAACTTCCCATAATATTTTCTAATTGATTCTAATTTTTCAATTATGTTATTGCTGATACTACCTCTGAAACTTGTGTATTTAACATACACATTCATTTCACATATAATAAACTCACTAAACTTTATTAGTCTCAAAGTTTTAATTGATTATGTTCAGTTTTTCTCGTAATGATCATATCATCCCACAATACCAATAATCATTTCATTTTTACTTTACTCATTTTTCTTACCTTACTACATTGGCACAAATTTCAAAACATGTTTTTATCACAATGTGTTATGTAAATACCTTTGTCTTCTTTTTAGTTATTTTCTTTTGTCTTCTGTGGTTTTATATCCTGATCAGTGTTAATGAATTATTGTTTTATATATTTCTTTATCAAGATTATTTTGATACTGAACAATAATTCTGGATTACCATTAGTCCTTAAGGACTCATCTTTGCAAGTCTTGAGTTCTTCCAGTTCTACATTGTCTCTTGAATTTTTCACAAAAAACAGATAAGGGACATTTAAAACAATTTTAAAGTCACACATTTTTTAGATTCTTACAGACTAAAAAAATTGTTTTGTCAAGATAGCAGGTGGTGTGGTATTTAAGGTGCTGGACTTCGATATGGCTGGCTACAGTTCAAGTTCTGGACCCAGTGACTTGCTTTCTCATTTTCTTTCTCTCTCTGTCTCTCTCTGGTAAAATTAAACAATTATAATAATAAATGAAATATTAAATAATCCTTTAAAATTATTTAGCTAAAAAATTATTGGATCACGACTTTTGTTCTAAAAAATTGTAAACATTTGCTCCACTCACTTCTTCCCTTACAATAGTCTAAGGCCAGGCTGACTTTGTTCCTTTGTAGGATCATTCCTCCCCTATATCCCCCTCAAATGAATAGCAAACAGATTCAGTGCCAGTTTTCTCTAATCCCAAACAAAAGATGTCCAGAAAGGGACACATTGTCTCAGTTGTGGTTAGGCCCTTGAGACTCGGACATTTCTAGGGGGTTCCTGCCTTTCCTATACACGCTTTGGTGGAAATATGCATATAGAACAGAGAGGGAACCAAAAATGCATCTGGTAGGAAAGTTCAAAGGAAAAGATGGCAAATCAAGGTCTGCACCTTGAGATGCGATAAGATTGCTAGGTCATCGGATGGTACTATTTGCTCAGGAAACAGCACGACTCACAGCACAGGTACAGGAAAGCAGGTACTTTATCACAGGCACACCATAAGGTCCATGGAAGAAATAGCTGGAAATGAAGCCGGCCGGCAGAATAGGATCAGACCCGGTAACACCTTAAGGAAAATAGCTGTTACTTTTAAAAATTACATTTTATTTACCTTTTTTATATGATTATTATTTTCCAATTTGGCCAGAGAGAAAGAAAAAATGGAAAGTGAGAAAGCGAGTTGCCAGGTTCGAGACTTGAACTGAAGTTGGCCATGTGAGAGCTCAGCATCTTAACCACCATGCCACCTGCTGGCCCCAAGGAACATAGGTGTTACTTTAAAGGCAAAAAACATTCAAAGCAATGAAGAGCTCAAATGCAAAGGAGAAAAGCACCATCAGACCTGTGCTTCAGTCTCATTATGCTGGTGGTTGGTATGGAATTTGAGGGTAGACCATTTGGGAACTTAGACAAGAGTTGAAGATCTGGAGTTGGAAAGTAGAAATACAGTAAGGACAAATGAAGAGTAGGGTTTGAGGGTTGAGTTGACAAGGACTGTAAGAGATGCATAGGTGGAGTGAGATGCAGGAGCCAAAATGACTTCCATTTTCTTCAGTGCAGAAAACTGAGATAGGAATGTCAGGAGAAGCAGTTTTCCTTTCCTTTTTTTTTTTTTTTTTTTTTTTTTTTTTAGGGTGTTTTTTGTAATGGGCACATACTCCACCAGAGAAACAGAAAGTGAGAAATCCCCCCTGGGGGGATGGCCATGCCACAATCCCTTCTCCTCCATTCTCTTCTCTGGATTTTGGGCATGCACGCACACACACACTTGGCGTGAGTTTTAGGCTGCCAGGTCTGGGACTCAAACTGTGGTCAACTATATGGGAGTCCAGCTATGTAACCCTTATGCCATCTGCTGGTCCCAAGAAGCAGATTTTTTTAAGGTTAAAAAAAAATGCAGTAAATTTAGTTTTGGGCATTATAAGACTGGGGTATACAGAAATTGTGTAGTAGGGAGTTGTAAATTGGGGTCTAGAGATTAGAAGAGAGCTCTGGGCTGGTGAAATAGAACCAGGCATGGATAAGTGGAGGGTGGACAGGCAATTCAGAGAGAAAGGATGAAAAGTGGGGCATGATGTAAACTTTAAGGCCACATGCTACAAAGAGAATGAATAAAGACTGAAAATAGGCTGTAAGCTTTGCAACATAAGACATTATTAGTGACCACTGCTTACAGAGCCTCACTTCAGTTGGCAGATATAAGTCAAATAACACAAATTTTGAGAGGAAGGATTTTTCTTTTTCTTTTTTTTTTTTTGGAGAGGTCTTTGCTATAGGGTGCGTGCGCTCGCCAGACAGAGAGACAGAAAGCGAGAAATCACCCACTGGGGGGAT
>NW_006159849.1:4198789-4208929 GCF_000334495.1 Tupaia belangeri chinensis
AGCATGTAGATAGTTGACATAAAGGATAAAATTTTTGTTTACTTGATGTTTAAGGCTAAAACCAAGAAAGCAGTTTCCAAAATTAAGTTGACTTATCTTGAATTCCTAAGTTATTTTTAGTCTCATTTTTTTTTTACTGAACCATAGGATCTGCTTAAAATTCTGTCAATTTATTTTCCTCTCCATCTATCATCTAAATATTTATAGTTTTCTCCAGAAAATTGTTTAACTGTATTTTAACACTTTCCAGCTTAATAATCCTACTTTATAGGGAAAACCAAAATTTCACTGAAGTTAGAATTTAAAAGTAGAAGGCATTTTGGATCATTTTGTCTAATCTATTCTCCCAAATTCCCTTTTGCTATTCCCGACATATTTTTAATGATAGTAAATTTCTACTTCAGAAGGAAGCTAATAATTTTATTGGACATACCATACCTAACAGTGTATTTGTATTATTAGTTCAATAAGGATGTGGTTAGCTGCAAGTATAGAAGCTTCGAATTCAAAAATGTTTAAACAAAGATGAAAATATATTATTTCATCTAATAAGAAGTGCATAAGTAGGCAAACTTCAGAATTTATAAAGTCAGTATTTCAACTCAATGTTAAGGACCTGGGATTTTTCTGTTTTCACTCAGCTATCCTCAGTGTACAAGCTTAGTTCCCCTCCTTGTCACAACATGGCTGCCATTACTCCAGGCATCATACATACTCATCAGATGTTCAGCAGAAGGAAATAACAATCATTTTCCATTTCCTTCTTCTTCTTTTTTTTTTTTAAAAAAAAAATCAGTGAGTAGATCTTACTCAGAAGCTTTCTGATCTCTCTGCTTAGTATCAAATACTGGTATTTCTGTGTCTCTGGTTGTTCATTTCTTCAATTGTAAAATTTAGTCAAAAAACCTCCCTCAGAGGGTTGTTGGTAGAAGTAGCATTAACATTTGCAAAGCCATCAGAAAAGTGCCTGGCATGTAGTAAGTGCTCAGTAAGCGTTTGTTATCATTGCGTGTTTTCTGGTACTGGTAGAGTTACATGTCCACCGGTTAATTAGTCATTGGCAAGGAGAATGAGGTTACTGTGATTGGCTTTGACAAATCAGTACTTATCTTTGAAATGCGGGATAATGATGTGAATTACGTAAGGATTTAAAAATAAAACTTGGGTGCTATTAACAAAAAGGTAGAAGGTATGGATAGTTCCTAGGAAAGTAGTCAATAACCATGTGCCATTTACTTTTATTCAGTTCATTATCAGTTTGCAGACAGTGAGTATCACTGGGAGAAGCAATTTGAGACAAAGGATATCATACTTAATATACAGCATTGATATAGTGATTAATATATACACACTCAATCGATTTATGTTTGAATCCTATTAAGTGAAACCTAAAAATATATTTAAAGTGCCTAACAATTATTTTCTTTTTTTTTTCTTTTTCTTTCTTTTTTTGGAGAGGTTTTTTCCTATAGGGTGCGTGCGTTCGCCAGAAAGACAGAGAGACAGAAAGCAAGAAATCACCCCCTGGGGGGATGGCCATGCCACAATCCCTTCTCCTCCATTCTCCTCTTGGGATCTTAGGCATGCACGCACATGTGCCTGGCGTGAGTTTAAGCTGCTGGGTCTGGGACTCGAACCGCGGTCGACTACATAGGAGTCCAACGACATAGCCATTATGCTAACTGCTGGTCCCACCTAACGATTATTTTCAATATTATTTCAAACATTGGTATAAATGAACTTTTATGTCTATACCAATTTGCAAACCCTTTCTCATTTAATTCTCATAACAACTAGGTAATGAATGAAGGTGAGGCATTATTACCATATTGCAGAAAATAAAACTGGGGCCCTTAGAAGTCTAGTTAGAATATTGGGGATAGAGGTTAAGGAGAAGCAAAATTCAAGCTCAAATTAAGATCACTCATTTCTTTCTTTTTTTTTCTTTTTTTTTTTTTTTTTTTTTTGAGGTTTTTGCTAGAGGGAGGGGGCGCGGTTGCCAGAGAGGGACAGAGAGAAAGCAAGAAATCACCCCTTGGGGGGATGGCCACACCGATATCCCTTCTCCTCCATTCTCTTCTTAGGGTTTTAGGTACACACACACACACGCCCTGTGTAAGTTTAAGCCACCGGGTCCAGGATTCAAACCATGGTCAACTATATTCCATGTAGTCACATGGGAATCCAGCAAAATAGTCATTATGCCAATTGCTGGTCCCAAGATCATTCATTACTGAGTGAAAATTTTTTCTTCTCTATTAGTCTTCTTTCCTTCCTTCTTTCCTTCTTCCCTCCCTCCCTCTGTTTCTCTCTTCCTTTCTTTTAAGAATCATTTATTTATATAATTTTATTTGTTATTATTATATTTTAATTTGACCAGAGAGAGACAGAGAGTGAGAAAGGGAAAGTGAGAAAGCAAGCTGCTATGTCCAGGACTCAAACCACAGTGGGCCATGTGGGAATTCAGAACCTCAACCAGCATGCCACCTATTGGCCCCTCACAGAGTTTTTCTATAACATAAAGTCATTCTGAAATGTTTTTATAAAAAATTATTTAATTATTTCTATTTATTATTACTATTTTTTAATTTGACCAGCGAGGGACACAGAGAGAGAGGGAAAATGGGAAAGCAAGTCACCAGGTCCAGGACTCAAACTGTGGTTGGTTATGTGGGAGTCCAGTACCCTAATCACCATGCTACCTGCTGGTCCCCCTGAGATGTTTTTATCAGCCATCATTAGCAGTAGCACACTCTAATCCTACAGCTGGGAGATAAACTTGGTGTGACAAGAACATGTCAATGTCCATACCTGATGGTGACAGTCTTTTTTTTTTTAAGAATTATTTTATTTAACTTTATTTACTTACTAATTTTAATTTGACCAGAGAAGGAGACAGAGAGAAAGAGAGAGAAAGAGAGAGAGAGAGAGAGAGAGAGAGAGAGAAAGTGAGAAAGCAAGCTGTCAGGTCCGGGGCTTGAGCCATGATTGGCCATGTGGGAGTCCAGCACTCTTACCCACCATGCTACCTACACATTCTAGCCATTTCATGAGTGAAATAACCCTACTGGCCCCATGACAGAGACACTTTTAACCACCATTCATTCTCAGAGAGGTGAACACACATGTTTATGTGTCAGTATTCCATGGAGGAGTTATCTAGAGGCTTTTCTTATTGTGAACATGCTTTCTTCAAGTGCCCAGTGTTAACTGCTAGTTTTTTAAAAAGTTATCTATTTATTTAATTCCATTCGTTATTATTTTTTAATTTGACCAGAAAGAGACAGGGAGATAGAGAGAAAGAGAAAGTGAGAAAACAAGCTGCCAGGTCTGGGACTTGAACTGAGGCTGGCCATGTGGGAATACAGCGCCTCAACCACTTACACCACCTGCCAGCTCCTTAATTGCTAGTTTTTTTTTTTTTTTACAATGGGCTATTTGAAAGTGTGAGAATATGACTTATGAGAAACTTCTTCATAGAAAGAACTGATCACTTAAAGTATCACTTAAAATGATACTGTTTAAAACTTCAAACATTTAAAAACTTTAAAATCTTGATAGATAGTATTTGTCTTATTTTATGAGACTGTTATCATTTTCCTTTACCTCACTGACATGAGAGTTTATTCTGTCACAACCTCCCGATGGGGCCCTACCCTCAGGGTATCTGGTTCAATACTTCTGTACCCCATTTCCATAGCTGTTGATAGCCCAGAGGCCTCCCTTTAATTTTTAGGTATTTCTAGAGCTTACAATTTTATGATTTACTTTGATCCTATGTGCCAAGATCCTGGCATGATATGTAAGATCTGCTCCAAATGAGTCAGGTATCACTCCCCCCCTGGCTTTAAAAGAATATAAGATATACACATTCTAACCATTTCATGAGTGAAACAACCCTACTGAGGATTTTGAGGTTTGTGGGGTAGGGTTACATAGAGAATAATGTACACTCCCATTGTCTTTTCAATTCCTATCTGGAAAAAATGAAATATTATTCCTCCTTGCTCAAATATAACAGATCTAAACCCAAGTTCTTACGTTCTTCCTTTTGATTCCCAGACATTACTTAGGGCTTTTTTCTCATAGCAATATTCTTTTTCTAGAAGGAAGTCTGTTGTCAGCTGTTACTATCAAACAGGATTTCCTGGGACTAACCGGTGCTGACTCAGTGATAATGCATCTCGTAATATAATACTATACTCACTAAGAAGGTCCTAGGTTCGTGTACTGAGGCCAGCTTGCACATGCTAGGTGAATGTGCTCTCATGGTCCAAGATGACTGAGACTGGGGGTGGATTGTGGTGTGAAGACTCTGCCTATTGCTAGCTCACAGAAGAAATAAATACATTTTAAAAAGACCTCAGCATCTCCTATGTTATTACATTTGTAATTAACCATAGTAAAGTATAAATAAAAGATATTATTAAACATTTACTTCCAACTTTTCTCCCTCTTCTTTTCCCAGAGAAATTAGAATTTAGGCCCCGGGTCAGCAAATGGCCCGAAGCCCAGATCAAAGCAGTTCCCTGGTTTGTCTGTGGCTGGTTTTGCTGTCACTACAGTCGTGGAGTTCAGTGGTTGCAACAGAGACTTCATGGCCTACAAAACTGAAATTATTACATATTTTTTTGAGAGATTTTTGCAATAGGGTGCATACATTTGCCTGAGAGACAGACTGAGACAGAGTGACCGGAATTGAGAAATTACCCTCCTGGGAGGGATGGCCATGCTGCAATCCTCTATTCTCCTCTCGGGATTTTAGGCATGCACGTACATGCGCCCAGTGTGTTTCAAGCCACCAGGTCCAGAACTTGAACCATGGTCTACCATGTGGGAATCAGTGCTTTACCCAATAGGTCACCTGCTGACTTCAAACGGAAACTATTTCTGACCTAGTCCTTTGCAGAAGTTTCTGACCCTTACTTTGATAGCTTTTGAAAATACGTCAGCCATGCCTGGAAGTTCGCTGTCCACAGCATTTTCACACTCCTTATTTATCTTGACCCCTAACATTCTGAAATAAGTTGTTCTCCTTTTGCAGATGTGAACATTGAGAAGTGACCAGCCCAAGACCACACAGGTAGGAGGTGACAGATTGGGATTAGTGAAAATGATCTCGGGACCAGCAGTTAGTATAATGGCTATGTCACTGGACTCCCACGTAGTCGACCGTGGTTCAAGTCCCGGACCTGGTGGCTTAAACTCACGCCAGGTGCATGTGCGTGCGTGCCCAGGATCCTGAGAAGAGAATGGAGGAGAAGGGATTGCAGCGTGGCCATCCCCCCTGGGAGGTGATTTCTTGCTTTCTGTCTCTCTGTCTCTCTCTGTCTGTCTGGTGAGCGCATGCACCTTATAGCAAAAACAAACAAACGAACAAACAAACAAAAAACAAAAAAAGACCTCTCCAAAAAAAAAAAAATTATCTCACATTTGTTCCTGATGATGGCCTTTGGAAAAGACAGTACTGATAGCTGAGGAGGTCCTGCTTTTGGTTGATCCTATTCCATTCACTCTTGATTTTTTGAGGTAAATTTGCCTGTTCAGTTCCCCTTCCCTAATCTGTGAGTGGGTAGAAGATGCTAAAATGGACATAAAAATAATTGGAGACTAGTTCTTAATTCGCACTCATCTGCAGAAGGATTCGAAGGCACGGGAATGTCCCAGAGTTGAAAAGCTGGGCACAGCTGCACGCACACCTTGGAGCCCGGCTCAGCGTCGCCTTGGTTCTGCCCCTGCTCAGGACTGTCAGCTTGGCCTTCTCACTCTGAATTCAGTGCTCTTTCCACTACATTAAGCAGATTGCTGAAAAATGATAGCACGATAATGATGATGATTTCAGGAAGACACAAAAACAAGAAGAGACAAAAGAAGAGAGGGAAAATTGGTGCTGGTTTCCAAATCAATTTCTTTTTCTCTTTGTAAGTGCATGCTTCTTCTCACACCAAATGAGTGGGGGAGTGTAATGGGTTTCCTCTTGACACTAACTGATGTGAGGGACAGGTTTGAGGTGGCCATGCCATGTTGGGACTTTGGAGACTAGGTTAGCAGAGGGGCAGCTCCCACCTGGATCTTTTCAAACGCTCATCCTGAGATGCTCCCTCTCAGAACCTGCCGCCATGCTGTGAGTCACAAAGACTGCAGAGAGAGGCTACAGACAGATGTTCTGTTTGTCAATCTCAGTTCATCACCCAGCCAACAGCCAGCATCAGTGTCTGGCCATATAAGAGTACCATCTTAGACGGCCAATGCAATGGCACCTCAGATGACTGCATGAGAAATCCTAAGAGAAGCATCTAGACAGGCCATGAATCTGAAAGTTAATATACTGTAATTTCAAGCTATGATGCTTTTGCATATTATTCTGTACCCATAGATAACAGAATAAAAGTTTGAGAATAGAAAGATAATTTAGTGGGACCAGCAGGTGGTATGGTGGTTAAGGCGCTAGATACTCTTACATGGTCGACCATGGTTTGAGTCCCACTTTCCCTCCTCTCTCTCTCTCTCTGCTTGTCTCTCTCTGGTCAAATTAAAATAACGAATAAATAAATAAAGAAAATTAAATAAATAATTCTATAAAAAAAGATAATTGAGTTAGAGAAGTGAAAGTATTTTATGAAACCAGTCCGACCTATCAAGGAACCCATTGTCCAATTACAAAGAACTCCCAAAAGCAAATGTGACAAAACAGGTTCCAGGTTCTTTTAGCTTCCCCCATTCCTTTTTGGGGAGGGGTAGGTGTTGAAAGAAAAGGGGTAAATGTAGGCAGGTGGGCAGAGGTTCTCTTAATAGAGCAAACCCTCAAAGTTATGCTTACTGTTAGCAAGAGCGTTTTTTCATGTAGCATGGCACATGAGAATCTTATCTTACTCCTGGAAAAAACTGAAGATGAATAGATAGGAAATTTCAAAACACTTTCTCAGGTTAGAACAAAGAATGAGGATTTCTGGACACAGAATTGTGGGGACTTGATTGAGGGAAGAGGTAGAAAAGAGTGTGTTGGGGAAACACCAGGAACTCATGGTGTTCTGAGACTTTGTGTGGCCTGCAAGGCAGTCCCCTGGGAAGAAAGAAATAAGAAATGCTTTTTTTCTTTTTTTGGAGAGGTTCTTGCTATAAGGCACGTGTGCTTGCCAGAAAGACAGACAGAGACAGAGAGACAGAAAGTGAGAAATCACCCCCTGGGAGGATGGCCATACTGCAATCCCTTCTCCTCCATTCTCCTCTTGGGATCTTGGGCACGCACACACATGCGCCGGGTGTGAGTTTAAGCCACTGGGTCTCAAGCCGCCGTTGGCTACATGGGAGTTCAGTGACATAGCCATTACGCTAACTGCTGGTCCCAGAAGAAATGCTTTATTCTGTTTTTCCAGTGCATTTCCAACTGGATAGTAAAATAAGAGTGTCTAGTATCTTCCAGTGTGCTATGCCTATGCTTAAGATCTCATTAGTGTCTGGATTTCAACGAACTAGTATTCCTCAGATTAAAAGGAGGGTGGCCATTTTATAAAATGAGGAATCCCTGACAATGTTGCTGTTCGACTTCGGAAGGATAAAAAGATGCCCCGCCATAATGATATTTGAGTTTTGAAGGGAGTGTGTGTGCATGCATGTGCTTGTGTGTGTCCAAGAACAAGGTCAGTTCTCTGGAACTCAAGTAGGATGGTAAACTTCAGTCTTCCCTTCTTCAACATCTCTCATTCCCACCCCAAACTTCTTGCTTCTTTTTTTCTCCCTTCCTCCTGGTGCTGGGTCTACCATTACCCATTTACAGTATGACCTACTCAGTACTACCAGGTTCTGTACAAGGAAGTTAACTTGTATCAATGGAGTCCCTTGCCCTTCAACTCTGATGTAGTCCAGCCAGTGGAGAACCCTGGAGAAATACTAACATGGGATCAGGGTATTTATAGTCCGGGCTTACTCTCTCTGGAAGGCCACCTTGAGCTAGTGGTATTCCCTGTCTAAAGATTCTAGCTCCTCTCAGGACAACTCTGAGTGACTCTGTCACTTTAGTTTCCAGTAACTGCTTCCTCCTCTCCTCTCTTGGGGCTAGGACTGGCAACAGCTGTGCGTTTATTAGCCCAGAGTGTTGCACTAACCCTTGTGGCTTCCCCACAACTCTGTAAACAGTCCCTTTATTAAAGTCTCCTGGAATGAACCCAATATGAGCATGCCATCCATTTCCTGCTGGGAATCTGACGAACACACAATTCTACATTATTGGTCATTTATGTCTTAATTTAAATTTAGTTCAAAGTTTTCTCTCCCTAAAGGCTCTTTGTAGTTTTAACTCCATAGGACTAAAAGAACTTTGGTCCATAGGAATTTCATGGATAAACAATAAAGCGACATTTTCTTTGGTGGGGGGAGGAAAGGGCAAGGAAATTAAAATCTGCCTCTCATGAATAACATGTATTCTAATTATTTATTTAATTGTTTGTTATACCTATGTCTTACCTCCACTAACGACTAGTGAGCCAGCTTCTGTCTTCCTGGTGGAATTGGGACAGAAGATGAATAAATGGAGACGCAGAGGCAGGAAAGAGGAGGGCTGTTCGTGGGAGACGGGTAGAGCAGACACCAACCTTTCCTTCTCCCTGATTGTACAAGGGCTAACTGTGACTGTGCACATAACTTCTTGAAGTGGGAAACACAGGTTGTCAATGCAAATTCTGCCTTCTCTCTAGTGAATTCGTTAGCTTGTAAACCACTGAGTTCTTACAAAGTTTGAGTGATACTGGTGATGCTGTCAAAGATCTCCTGAATCATTACTGAGTTTTTAAATGGAAGACTTCGTCAGCAATAAGTAGACAAGAGAAAAGTTGGATTGCATTGTTATACTGTGTCTCCAAAGTCTTGAGTGGTTCTTGGCTGCCCAGGAAGCAATGTCAGATCTTAACCTGGCATTCAAAGACCCACAGCCTAGATCAAGACTTTCTTTTCAACCTCACTCCTCTCACTACCCCCTCCTTTCTTTCCTTTCTCATTAATTCTCCACACAGAGAAACCTGAAAGCTTAATCTTCAGATGAATCTATCGGCTTCTTGATTTCCAAGCTTGCTGGGCAAGTCCCCACCCAGGGTCTATGCTTAGCTTTTCTGCCAGCTGAAGGTCCTATCCTTACACACCCAGTCCTCCAGCTGACGGTGAGCCCCTGAAGGAAAAGGCACTTGATTTCTTCATTGTGTGTGTCCCTCCTGCATAGCACAATACCTTACACATTCTAAGTATCCCCAAAAGATTTTGTGAAGTCAATTAGAATAGCTGGTCCAAATGGCAGCTTTTCAGGAACTGTTTCTAATTTTCATTGCTTGAGAAAAACAAGCAAAGTTAAGGTTCAGATGTAAGAGAGGTGGACTGTAAGGATTCCACATTATCCTAATCCTTAACTCTTCCTTTTATTCCTTCCTTTCTTTTTAATTTGCCAGGGGGTGTACATGTTCACTAGGGACAGAAGGACAGAGAGGAGGCAGAAAAAGAAAGTGCCCCGCCATGGGGTGTGGTCATGCTGCAACCCCTTCTCCTCCATTTCTCTATCCTGTCAGGATTTTTGGCTTGCATACACAGGTACCCAGCATGTTTTTCAAGCCGTCAAGGCCAGGATTTGAACCATGCTATTGGCCACACGGGATCCGGCTCCCTTAACCCCAGGTCACGGAGCTGGCATACTCTTTCTTTCCAAAGCAAAATTTCTTTCTTTCTCTATCATTCTATCTATTTCCTGTGTCTCTCTTAGATGACATTCATGCATGTATAGGGATCAAGTCTAGATTTTTAAAAAATCTTTGGTATTGCCACGTGCCAGTGAGAAGTGTTCAACAGGTACAGATTCTGTTGAGGACTGAGTATGTGTAAACTCTTCAGAGTACTTCAGGGGAAGAAAAATATAAGGGGACTTCAAAAAGTTTGTGGAAAAAATGAAATTAAGGTAATAGGGCCAGTCCCGTAGCCTAGTGGTTCAGGGAACTAGATCCCACATGGCCAACTATGGTTCAAGGCCTGCCTTGGTGGCTTGAAAAATGCACCAGGTACATGCTCAGAATTCTGATGGAATGGAAAAAAGGAGACAGGATTGTGGCATGACCATGCTCCATTAGGTTTGCTCATTCTCTCTCTCTCTCTCTCTCTCTCTCT
>NW_006159849.1:4209989-4215944 GCF_000334495.1 Tupaia belangeri chinensis
AAGAAAAAAAGAAAGAAAGCCAGATAGTATGAGTTTATTTTGGTACAAAAACCTTACAAATAACACTTCCTGAAAACTTTGTGAAGACTTTTTGTAGCTTCTGTGTTTTCTCTGCATTTATTGGGGCAAAGAAACAGCACAAGTGGGTTCAGAACAAAGCCAAGAATTGGAGAAGTAAAGTTGAAGGTTTAAGCAATTTTTTTCTTCAGATTGGAAAAAATCTACTGTTCTGGTGTTTGATGTTATAAAGAGATTCCTTCAGTAAGGAGTTAAGCTTAGATGTGGCCCAGTGCCTAGTGCAGCCTCTTGGGAGGACCAAAGAAGGGCAGTGGACGAAGTAGTGTGGAAAACGTTACTTCCAAATTCCGGACTCATTCTCCTAAGCCGAGCCCCAGCTCTAACATTCACCCTGTACTTATAATAGCATTCAGGGAGTCATTACAAGCTTTTGGTGTCACTATTTTAATTAAGAGTGAGAGTTCTACCTGGGCCAGACCTGCTGAGGTTCTGTCAGTAGTGGTCACTAGGGAGGAATGGAATGTCAAATAAACTTGTGCTCTTGGCTACTCACCACAGGGTCCTAGAGCCCTTTACTTAGAGCACATTTGGAAAGTGTACCTCCTCTAGCAAGGGAAGTGAGGTTGGAATGCTAAAATAGAATGTGAGGTGTTCTCTCTAAAATCACATCTATACCTATACCTGTAACATTTACGGCTACCGAAGCTGTGGAACACACGGTGAAACAATGAAGGAGTTTACATTTTTGGATAAATGTTACAAAAGTGTAGTGCCATTGGATGTAAGCCAAGCTAGAATGAACTCTTAAAACTAAGGACAGCATCTGTCACATTTGGAACCTTACTTCTTAGGCTTTGTCCTTGGATACTAGCATGACATCCATGATTATGCAATCAGTGAGGTAATAAAATGTGCATATGATTATACCTTCTTTCAAGATTGCACAACTTATTGCTTAATGGACAAACTTTGAAAGCCCTTTGAAAGTATCCTTTTTTGGGTTACTCTTTACCTCTCCCCACTTTTTGTGACAAACACAGCGACTCTTTTTTTCAAAACCCTAATTTATTATGAGACATAATTGCTGAATGAGCTGATTCTACAACCTAACTACCTTCTCTCCGCTTTGGAGGGGACCCAGGGATATTTACTTTAAGTACAGTGCAATTTCACTATAATAAAATACTGTATGCGAAACATTTCCCAATAACTGCTTACATTAGGATGTTATGTAGTTAGCTATTACTACTCTACCCAGGGTACACTATATCAGAGAAAACACTAAACTTTAACTATTTCCTCCTTTGGGAATCTGCGAGATCACTTTGCACAGATTAATGTGTGATGTATTTTATGCTCTGTAAAAAGGGCTCTTGAATGCAGATTTTAGAATGCTGCCCTTTGTAGAGATCCCTGCCGGTAAAGACATTAGTCCACAAACACAGCATGTGATGAGTTCCCATGTATTTAGAGATGGCTTCATCATGCTAAAAACAAACAAAACAAAACCCCAAAACCAAAAAACAAAAGAGAAAGTAATTGATGTGCAACTTCACATGGCCTAGCCGTACCACGCGCAGGAAATACCTCCAGAGCTGCAGACACTAGTGTGTTAATGTCTCTGATTACTTTCATATGGTACACTTGGAGTTGTTAAAACACAGCTGCCACACATCAGAAGGTACTAGAAACAATCTGTTGGACAATACAGCAAAATGGCAGTAAATGAACTTCAGAAATACCCCATGCTGGTTACCAGGGGAGAATTTACATAAAAAAGGAAAAACAGCAAAAATTCTGAAAGTGCCAAACAAATCGAGAAACATCCCCCAAAGTCACCAGCCATTTGTAGTATTAAACATCGACATTCAATAGTCACTCTCCTGTATGCCTAACAGAAAAAACATATATAGAACCCCCATATTGATTACTACAGTTTTTTAAAAAGAATTATTTACTTTAATTTTATTTATTATTATTATTTTAATTTCTCAGGAAGAGAAAATGAGAAAGCAAGTTGCCAGTCTAAGACTCAAACTGCAGTCAGCCATGCGGGAGTCCAGTGCCCCAACCACCATGCCACCTGCTGGCCCCACTACAGTGTCCCTCCCCCTTCCTTCAAGATAGTTTTGCTTGTTAAGAGCAAAACTGGACAGTTTGGGAGGACTAATTATTATCCAGAGATAGAAAAAAATCACCTCGTTAGAGCAAATCTCAAGGGGTGAACTGGTTTAGGTCCCAGGTGTTAAGTGTCGCGACATCCCATCTAGCACAGGCAGTACCTGCTCTGTTCTTAAACCTTTCCAGTGAAGACGATTCAGCAATGTGTCTTAGAAGCTCATTTGGTGTCAAACTAGCCATCTAAAAGGATTGGAAAACATTAGCCAGAATCCCAGTGGGTATGCAAAGTTGCTAAATACAGAGAAGAACTTGAATTCTATCTGAAACTAAGTTTCTTGTTACGAGCATATTTTAAGCAGACACAATTAATTTGGAGGATAAGGGTTTCCATAAAGTATACAGATAATTTTAGTGTTGTTAATGTAGTGAAAAGTTACTATCTCTATTGCTGAGAACACAAATTCTCATTAGTGATGTGTTGTTTTAATAGCACTGGGTTAGAAAAGGCAAATTCAGTAAAGACATCTGATGTTCTTACAGAATGAATGAGAAAGTATTGGTATCTGAAAAGTGTTAGTATACTAAGATGTTACAGACAAGATTTTGAAAATGATCTGTCAACACATATAACAAATCAAGATTACATGCTAAGTTTGAGGCAGAAGTTCTCCTGGTTCTCATTTACCTGGAAAAGGAGTAAGATAAAAGGTGGAGAGACTTTTTTATGTCGACCTACAGCAATTTTCGCCATTGCAGGGAAATTGACAAGGAACATTTAAAAGAAACTGATTCACCAAAATTTTGAGGGATACTTACTATGTACCCAGAAGTAAAATGCTAAGGAATCTAGTGAACAAGACAGATAAATGCCCTGTTTTTCTTCTTTTTTCTTTTGCTTTGTACTTCACATCTTGCTGGACAGAGATAGACAAAAGGTAAGTAATCAGATTAAAACAAAAGAAAACAAAAAACAGTCAGATAATCTGAGCTCTAGTGCTAAGTGTCCTTAAAATCATAAAAATTATGTAATTTAAGAGATAAAGCCTCCCTGAGAAAAAGCATCTAAACTGACACTACATTGACAAGAAGCCGCCAGTATTATAAAGCCGTGAGGGAGAAAATTCCAGAGAGAAAGAACAGCAAGTGCAAAGACTTGTAGGTAAGAGTCTGGCATATTGAGGGAACACAGAAGGGCAGGGAGGCATGAGCCCATCAGTAGGGAAAAATGCACTTTTATTTAAGTAGTCTGCAGATTTTAGAGCTTGAACTAAAAAAAAAAACAAAAACAAACAAAACACTTTTAGGATATTGCAAACCACATCTGATTATGGATAAAATTTTAGTTTTTACCTGTTGCACCAACTGACAAACATCTGTTTCTTCAGAAGTAAGACAGTATATAATCACCCAGGTTTGCTGGCTCTGCCATCATATGCAAATGCTGGATCCCAGTTCTCTACAAATTCCCACCTCCCTACCCCAGACATCTCTGGAGGTTCCAGGGGTAACTTACATATGCTCAGAGATAACTCCATTCCTCACCATATGATCATTCTCCTCCCCAGGCCCCAGCTGTTTCAATGGGAGCTGTCCCATCTGCAGATCCTGCTGAGTCCCAGGCCTGGGAGTACTTCTTTTTTTTTCCTAGAATTATTTTATTTAGCTTTATTTATTATATTATTCTCCAGTTTGATGAGAGAGAGAGAGAGAGAGAGAGAGAATGAGAAAGCAAGCATCAGATCTAGGACTTGAACCATGGTCAACCATGTGGGACTCAAGCGCCTTCAATCACAATGCCACCTGCCGGCCCTGGGCCTTGGGGTACTTCTGTTGAGTATGGTTCACTTCACTGCCTCAGAACAACACAAGCATGCTATGATCCAGCCCAATCTCCTTCCATGAACCCTTGACGTGCCCAGACTACAAGGGATTTATTCAAGATAGGGGAGACTGTCCCCTTTTGTGACACTGTCTTGAATAGGTGTTCAAAATCATGACTGCTCATGACCACTTGTCCTAGTCCACTATTGTGTCACTAAACAGAAATTCCTGATTCTGGGTGAGACAGAAAGAGCAGAACTTTATTTGACTCAGTACAGTGGCTGGAAACCCCAAGAGCTTGGGCTGGCATTTGGCTAGCCTCTGTTCCTACATCACAACATGGTGAGAGACGCAGAGAAAGGTGGACACAAGCAATGACAGAAAGAGTGATCTGTGGGCAGCTCTTACTTTAATGCCAACCTGCTCCTGTGAGTAACCCCTTCCTGGAGGAGCAAAAACTTCCTCCCTCCTACAACAGCATAAATCTATTCATCACAGCGATGGCCCCAAGATCCAAACACAGCCCACTGGGCCTCATTTCTTAAAGGTCTCACTACCTCTCAATGCCATTACATTGGGGACCAAGCCTGTAGTACATGAACCTTTAGGGAACAAACCATTATCCAAGCCATAGTACCACTTTTTCACAGTTCAGTGACAGATCTTGCAGCTCTTATGAACAGTGCCATCCCAATAAGACAAGTGTGTCAGGGGATAAGACACAATGAGGACACAACTTGCTGTCCAATCCATTCTTCTCCTCTAGCAAGTAGGGGGCTTTGTGTCCAGCTCTCTGTTCTTCTAAGAAGACCTCTGTCCCTTAGCAGCTTATGGCAGTTGAGACCCCAGTGAGTTTCTTAGCCTCTCCCATGAGGAGATGACTTCCATCATTCTAGGAGCTCTTTCAGACCTGCAATGGATTTTTTTCAGGCATGGAAATGACACTTTCTGTTTCAAAAAAATGTTCTTTTCCAGACCTTTTGTTTCCTTTATGACTGACAGCTGTTTTGGGCTGCAAAGCAGTGCTGTGCATATACTGTCTGGCCAGATGGAAGGGCTAATTCCCTAGGCTACCACTCCAGTCTCATGTTCCTTTTTGTTGCAGTTCAAGCCAAGTCTCTGGCTTGTACCTCCAAGAGCTCATCCTCCCTGGTTTATCCCTTATTCTTAACATGCATTAAATGAACTCCTTCTTTTGGCACATGATATCTGGGTGGGCCACCCCCATAGAGGCATTTTGTACAATGCACTCAGAGATTGGGGGTCTGTTCCCTGACTGTCAAGCTGTGCTCCTAGTAAGGGGCTGTCAGCCCGAGAAAGATGTGTTTGCTTGCAACTTGCCTATCCAGAGGGGGTATCTTCTTTTTTTTTTTTTTTTTTTTTTTTTTTATAATTTGCACAATGACAGTTTGCACTGCCCTGACAGGTGTTGGTAGGAGAGGTTCATTTCTCCTTCTTAATTATCCTCTGGGATCTAGCTTAGAATTTCCATTGTCTCTGTACTCTCAACAATCTCACTAATTTATAGGAATAAGACAGACAATCTCCATTTCTCTCTTTTCTCCACTCCTATCTCCTAATAGAGCTTATTGTTCAAAGACCCAGAGGGACTCAAGTGTCAGGTGCCTGAGGTGTAACCCCAGCTCCATAACGAACATGGCCTTCACACTGGTATCTCAACCCAGAAAGTATGCTCTTAAGGAATCATAACTAGAAAAATGAGCATTTTCACATTCCTCCAGAGATGCCATGGACATTGCAAAATGGCTTTCCTCTTTATGGAGATGTAACCCAATACCCAGCACGGCTCAGAAGCACCAGTCTGTGTTTCTGTGGCATCAACTAATGGGCACTTTGGCACCTGGGGTGAGAATGTGCTTCTGGCTTTGCTTTATATCTGCTCAAATGGAAAAAAAGACAATCTTCAAAAAAACAATTGTTTTTACAAGCTCTTGTCTCTTCCTAATGCAAAACTCTAGGCCTCTGCAAGCTCTT
>NW_006159849.1:4215975-4241339 GCF_000334495.1 Tupaia belangeri chinensis
CATCAAGTTTCTCAGACTCCTTAGTAACCATATCCAGAGAATTCAGGTCAGGTGCCACACAGCATGTTTATTTTTGCTCTTCTGCTACAGCCCCTGGTGCCCTGTGCCTAGGGTGCAGAACCGAATCTGCTGTCTGCTTCTGCCTCTCCCCATAGCTATTGATGCATCTGCCCAACTGCCTTCCAGGGAGACTGCAGCCTCTGCCGGGGCCAGCTGCTGCTTTGGCAGGCCACTATCCAACAGCTCCTGGGCCACCAATGACCAGGTACCTATGAGATGTCACAGCTGCTCAGCATCTCATTGTAAAATGGGGGACATGCTTTTCTTCTCTGTGGCCTTCTGGTACACTAGAGGGTTCCCCAAACCTTATTTCATGTGCTCTAAAATCTTCTGAGTATCTATATCCATTTTTACTTATAGGACCCCAACTGTCCTCAGGACTCAGACATAGGATAGGGGGCCAGGCTAGGAGCTCATCCAAGTGACAGATGCTCTGATGTATTAATCATCACCCCTCCCTGGCTCTGTTCCTGACCAAGCCTGTGTCTGCTTCTCTTTTCCATGAGAATGATATCTGCCTGAGAAATTCCTTCACTCACCATACAAATCGACCGATGACAAGCCGATCTTGCCAGTTGGCCAGAATCACAAAGCTTCCTCCTTTCCCACCCAGTACATATAATTTCTGAGTTTGATTAGTCATGATTTTTTTCTACTTGTTGTCACTCCGTCCAGTTGTTCTATAAGAGAATTCGAAAAATTCAACCACTTCCAGAATGTCTTAAGTGACAAAATGCATTAACAAGGGATTCAATCAGTAATTCTTTTCCATACCCTATTAATGCAGTAGCATTTCAAAAGGTTATAATTAGGATTTATTTGTTTGGCAGTTAATGAGGTCATCATGAATCAAAAATGTGAAGTAAAAAGTTCGCATATGCCTTTATCTGTATTCAAGGATATGTGTAGTGGAGAGACAGTAAAATACCTGAATTTAAATAAAAGTCGTAATTGTTACAAAAGCTTAAATTCCATCATTAGGTAAATGTAGTACTATTCTTTATTTTTTTTCTCTTTTTCTTTTTTAAGGTCTTTGCCACAGGGTGCATGTGTTTGCCAGAGAGGGACAAAATGAGAAATGATTCCCTAGGAGGTGGCCATGCGGTGATTACTTGAAAATTCTCTTCTTAAAATTTTGGGCATACATCTGTCCAGCATGATTTTTGTTTTTAAGTTTGTTTGTTTTTTGGAGAGCTTTTTTGCTATAGGGTGCATGCGCTCACCAGAAAGACAGAGAGACAGAAAGCGAGAAATCACCTCCTAGGGCGGGATGGCCATGCCTCAACCCCTTCTCCTCCATTCTCTTGGGATCTTGGGCATGCATGCACACATACCCGGCGTAAGTTTAAGTCACCGGGTCTGGGACTCAAACTGCGGTTGACTACATGAGAGTATAGTAACATAGCCATTATACCATCTGCTGGCACCCAGCATGTTTTTCAAGCCACTGGGTCTGGGACTCAAATGTGGTCAGCCATATAGGAGTCCAACACCTTAACCACGATGCCACCTGCTGGCCCCAGGTACAGGTATATATATGTGGGTTTACGGGTATAAGCTTCAGATGCTGCCTCATCCCCACCCCTAAATGTACTCTGAGATTTTCTAGAAAGTTAGCAGTAAAACTCTGAAGGGGAGGAGGTGGTATGTGAAGGTTTCAATGCTTGTACAATCGGTAAAAGTTTTCAATTAGCAATAATTGCGCATCGGATAAACCTCATTGGCTACGATACTGCCACTGAGCAAAGCTGTGTGCTTGTACAATTGGTGAACAAATGTAATGGATTGATAAGTAGGTAACTCAGTATTAGAGCAATCATTCCTATCTTTTTTTTTTTTGGAGAGATTTTCACTGTAGGGCGCGTGCGCTCGCCAGACAGACAGAGAGAGACATAGAGACAGAAAGCGAGAAATCACCCCCCAGGGGGGATGGTCACGCCACAATCCCTTCTCCTCCATTCTCCTGTCGGGATCTTGGGCACGCAGGCACACGCGCCCGGCGTGAGTTTTAAGCCACCGGGTCCGGGATGTGAACCGCGGTCGACTACGTGGGAGTCCAGCAACATAGCCATTACGCTAACTGCTGGTTCCCATTCCTATCTTTTAACATTTTAAAAATATCTTTTATCCAATCTTAATACTGCTCAAAATTTAAACAAATTTAAAAGTTTTACTCTCGATTTGTAGAACATATCCCCAGTGCCATCATAGTACCTATTTAACAACTGACTCTCTGGGAAAACCAGGAAGTGGGGGCGAACACCCTGATTTGTAGTATTTGCTTCTTTCCATGGTGTAAATACTCCCATCATCTGCAATCTCAAGCTGCCAGTGTGATACCCCCGAACATGGAGATGGGAAGAAACGTGCAGAGGTACACTGCTCCACAGTTTTTAAAACACACACATAGTAGATTAAGTAACCTCAAAAGAGAGAGAAGAATGAAATGTAGTAAACTAATGAGTGATGAGGTTTGAATATTTATTATCTTCATGATTAATATAAGTTGCTCAGTTGTGAACTAATATAATTTATTGGGTCACTGGAAAAGTCACGACATATGTTTTGCTGCAAAAATGTGTTATGAATTTTCCGACAACCCAGTAATTATAAAAGGGACTATGTACAACGACCAAGCTCATGGAGTTCCTGAAAGTTTAGCAGTCCACGCTCCAGAACTGGTGTGAGTTGACTCGAGCACATTGAATATACCCAGTCCCAGGGCGGATAAAATCCTGCCTGGGAAACTACATTAGCATGCTGGTTCTGGGAGGGCATACACCATGTCTCCTGCATCTTTGTACCAGCAACACTGACATGGTCACTCCCTCACTCACAGATTCTGTTGCAGTGGCCTTTTATTATAGCAAGATATTTATTAGAATCCTTAAAAAAAAAAATCCTTTCTGTTAACAAGATTCTGTTTTTAGTTATCTTTATCTCTTTCAAAGAATTATGTATTTAATTTTACTTAACATCATTACTATTATTTTTAGTTTGTGACAGAGCTCATGCACTCATCAGAGAGACAGAGAGAGAGAGAGAGAGAGAGAGAGAGAGAGAGAAAGTGAGAAAGCAAGCTGCCAGATCTGGGATTTGATTTGTGGTCAACCACGTGGGAGTTTGGTACCTTAACCACCATGTTACATGCTTGCTCCTTGTTTTTAGAAAGAGAAGTTGTAAAGTTGACTTAATGTTTATACAAAATAACTTATAAGTACATATATATACCTTTTTAAAAAAAATTATGGGCTAGCCCATGGCCTGGAGGTTAAGGTGGTTAGATCCCACATGGCCAATCATGTGGCTCAAGTCCCAGGCCTTCAGTCTTGAAAACCACTCTGGATATGTGCTTATGCAAACTCAAAATCCTAAAGGGAGGGAGAGATGGAGAAGACACGATTGTGGCATGTCCGTACCCCATGGTAGTTACTTTCTTCCTTTCTCTTTTCCCCTTCTCTCTCTGGTTCTTACTGGTGAGTGCACATGCCTTCTGGCAAATTAAAGAGAAAAAAAAAACTTTATTCGAAAAATAGCTTCACGGTAGACATTTTAAATGTCCTATATACTATAAAGGGAGAAAAATCAAACAACAGTTCAAATAAAGGTAAAGAACAAATCTGATGGCGGGCGAACGCCTGGCGGTGTGTAATAGATCAGCAACTTCCCTGTGCTGCTGGTCTGGGAATGGTCCTCTGTCCCCAGGTGGTGTCTCCAGTTTGCCAGCAGACATGACAAGTCTGGCTCAAACACACCTGCAAGTGCTCAGGTTTGGCAATTGCATCCCTTCCCACCAGAAGGTGGAGTGCAGGGAAGAATTTGTCCAGCTAGTGATGGGAGTTGAAGCTGAAATAAGGTCAAGAGGCAGCACCTGGGCTGTGTGAGTTCTTAGTAGAAACTGCAGCAAGCAGAGGACATCAGGAGCATCGTGCAGAGCAAACCCTCGTGAGCTGGCCAGCTTCAGAACACGTGAATCTTTTTTTTTTTCTGAGAGATATTTTTTTCTACAGGGTGTATAAGCTTGCTGGAGAGACAGAGAGAGACAGAGACAGAAAGCGAGAAATCACCCCTCAGGGGGGATGGGAATACTGCAATCCCTTCTCCTTCATTCTCTTCTCAGGATTTTGGGCATGTACGCACACTCACATGCACCTGGCATGAGTTTTAAGCCACCGGGTTTGGGACTTGAAACGTGGTTGATTATGTGAGACTTCAGTGACATAACCATTATGCCATCTGCTGATCCCAACCATATTTTATTTTTTAAATTTGTTGTAGGGCAGGTGTGCTCACCAGAAAGAGATAGGCAGAGAGAGAGAGACAGAGAGAAGGAAAGTGACAAATCACCCCCCAAAAGGGATAGCCACCCTGAAAACCCTTCTCTTTCATTCTCCTTTTGGGATCCAGTCACATGCTCCCAATGTGATTTTCAAACCGTCCGGTCCAGGACTTGAATCACAGTCGGCCATGTGAGATCTAGCCACTTTAACTACCACATCATCTGGCTGGCCTGACCATGCGTAATCTTTTCAGTAAACCATGGCAAAAATTAAGAAAGTGTGGGAAAATTCGTGACATGGTGAGCCTCATGTCCTAGGCAGATTCATGACTGTACTCAAGAGGCAATGAACTTAGTCCTATCAATAAGGCTGTGGTGACCTTTGTTGGTTGTGTAGATTGTTATAAATGCTAGGCAGTGGACTGACCAAATGTTTTCAATACGGAGACTTTATAATACTTTATACAGACATACTTAGATTAGTCCTTAACAGTAATAGCTTTGTATTATTAAATAATTCATAAAAATTATTATACTGAGAGGTAAGTATTTATGATTAAGGTATGTAGTTTTTTGAGAATTTAACCTAAAACAAAAGTTAGAGGTTCTCTGAGTATTCTTCAAATATCAGTTTTCAAAAGTAGCTGTGTAAAGAAATTATAATCAGTCAGATTTCCTATATCTTCAATAGCCCTCAGTGGAGTTCTATTAAATTATTGTTGCTTTTTCTCATAATAAAATCTAGGCAAGGTCCTACCTTCAAAGAAAATTCCACAAAAGTAAGATATCCATGAATTCCTGCAACATGCAAGGGACTTTTGTTAAGTTACTCCTATTGGAACCTCTTATCTCTGAAAGATATAGGCATAATAATCCCCATTTTTCAAATGAGAAAACTGAGGCTTTTAGAGAATAAGTGTCAACCTTGGATTACATGGCTAAGGAATATGGAAGCTGGGACTTAACTCCAGTAATAAGAATTATAGTCAAGGGCCAGCAGGTGGCACGATGGTTAAGCACTGGACTCCCACATGGCTGACTGCAGCTCCAGTTCTGGACCTGGTGGCTTGCTTTCTCACTTTCTCCCTCTCTGTCTCTCGCAGGTCAAATAATAATAATAATAATCATAAATAAAACTAAAAAACACAATTTTAGTCAAGAGTTATTGAATTCTAAACCTGTGCTAGATTGTTATAAACATGAGTTATCCTTATTGTATAGACTGACAAAACTGAAAATCTCCTATCCCAAGTTGCTATCAAATGAAGAGATAAAGTTTAAAAATGCTGATTTTTAAATATATAGACAGTTGTAGGAGTTGCGAGTGATCTGAGAATGGAGGCAGAGCTGGCGAGTAAAGGCAGCTACCACAAAGGCCTGCGGGCAGAAGATCAAGGTGAGTTGGTTCAGGTAGGGACAAGAAGTCACAGAATATGTTTTCAACCAGAGGTAGGCCAATTAGGAAAGAAATGAGAATGGGAAGCAGCTGTAAGAGGAAATTTCTGCAGACAGAAATAATTCAGAAGAGGAATTGCTAACGAGTTACAGGATGGAACCCAGTGAAGGAAGATTCAGCAACTTGGATTTTAGAGAGCTGTATGGATGATGGCTTTGTTCAAAATGGAAAAGGTGTATTTTGCTTTTCCAGAAAGATAAGCTCTTCCCCAGGGCTGTCGAGAAGTGAACTAGCCCAAATAGAAGACAATGAGAAAGAACCAGTTCAGGAATGAGACTGAGATATACTGGAGATCAATGAATATTCATCTTTACTCTCAAAGTAGCCATTTCTTACATTTTACACCCTCACGACTTCCTTACACTACAGGAATTTAGCCTCAGGTTCTCAATGACTGTTATGTTGGAGAAAATTCCCTTGGATAGCGACAATGAGAGTTATTAGCAATGTCTTCTTTTTTGGGGATACCTGAACTGACTTTATTTAGTCTTCTAAATAGGAACACAACGAGATTATTTTCTAAAGCACCTGGGTGAACCAAGCATTTATTGTAATTGAAGACGTCCTAGGGCTTCAGAAATAGAAGTTCGGGATCACCTCCATAATGTCTCTGAAACCCACCGTTATCTTGTCACCCCCAACTGCTAGGATCTTTTGGCTCATTAGACTAGCATAATCTGTTGCTTGAGTTCCTGCAATGGTTGTTACCTGCAGAGTTCAGTTTCTGCTACCACCTTCTTCTCTTTGGCTCTGACTTCTTTCCAGGAGCCTTGCTACATAGATTCTTCCACCTTCAGCCAAGTCCAGATCTCTTGCATGACCTTCAGGCCCACTTTATGTTTGTCAACTAACTACCCTTGCTTGCATATGCCATTGGTCCCTCAAATGCCACATGCCTAAAACAGGGCTATTGTCGTCCTACTCCCCAAGCCAGCTGCTCCAATGGGTGAGATTTGTATCAGAGCCTTTCTGTTTGCATAAGCCAGAAGTCTTGGGTGCTGGCTTCCGTTCTTGTCATCCTCTCCTTCACTGGTACCACAGCTCAGTATACCTGGACTTCACAATCCAGGCCTACCCTCACCAAATGAATGCCATCTCTAAGCTTTCTAAATGGCAATCTGAATGAATTTTCTAAAATGCAAACCTGATTGTGTCATTCCTTCAGAGTAGAAATCTCTTAATGGGCTTTCTCTGCTCTCAGGATAAAGTGAAAACTTCTTCGGGTGATTCATGAGGCCCTGGTCCATTGTCTCTGTCCGTTATTGCATTGCTAAATAGAAATACCTGAAGTTGGGTGCTGTATAAAGAATAGAGGTTTATTTGTCTCATGCTTTTGGTGGCTGGAATGTCTAAGAGTGTGGGGCATCTGGCTGGCCTCTGGTTCTACATCACAACATGGTAAACAGAAGAAAGAAGGAAAGGGGGGATGTTTAGAGAGAAAGACAACCTGTGAGCAGTCATCTTACCTTTATTGCAACCTCCTCTTTCCAGTTACAGCAAGAACCCACTCCTTCCTAAGAGACAGCATTAATCTATTCATGAGGGTGGTGCCCCTGAGATCCAAATACCACCAGTAGGTTCTACTCCCTAAAGGCCCACCACATTTCTTTTTTCTTTCCTTTCCTTTTCTTTTCTTTTCTTTTCTTTTCTCTTCTTTTCAATTTAACTTTATTTATTTTTCCATTCATTTCTATTTGACCAGAGAGAGAGAGAGAGAGAGAGAGAGAATGAGAAAGCAAATCACCAGGTCCGGGACTTGATCTGTGTTTGACCATGTGGGAGTCCAGTGCCTTAACCACCATGCCACCTGCCAGCCCCATGGCCCACCACCTTTCAACACCATTACATGGAGACTAAGCTTCCAACACTCGAGTATTTGGGAAACAAACTGTTATTCACACCGTACCACTCATATAGTGCCTAACACTCCTTACTCGAGCCCAACTTCTTGTCATACCCCTGCACCTCAGCTCCGTGTGTGCTGTTCTTTCCTGTTTTGTTTTTGGTTTCTGTTTTCCTCTTTGCCAACACCTATCATGTGTCATCTTTGACTTTTACAACTCATATTGTTTTATCCTGGAAGTGTCCCTTGACTTGAGTCTGGGTTAAACATTCCTCCAATGATGAAATACTTAGGGAGATTCAATCTTTTCTCTCTTTACGGGCCTGGAAACTCCATAAGGACAGGCACCTGCTTATTCCCAGTTGCATCCCAGGGCTTAGCACAATATCTGACACAAGGCTGATATTCATACTGTTTACACTAGGCACACTCTGTATCCAAAATACCTTCCAATCGATTGAATAATAATGACATCAATATAAATTCAGTGAGTACATGAAGCCTTATTTTTGGTTTCCCAAGTGCATTACACTAATATGACGGCAGTTGAGAACTGTTGCATATCTTCTTGTAATCTTTGGTCCCAGAGGTACTTTAATGGAAATTTGAGTCATTCTTTTCAAATTCACTTCCATTTACTTTACAAAATGACTTCAGCACCTGTCTCATTCTCTTTTTCCATACCATTTTTAGGGGCTTTAACATTTATCCTAATAATTTCATTCCAGCTCAGTTTCCACTATACCAGCTGGTCATACAACCCAGTTTTACAGAACTGTGGCACGTTTAAGATCTGAAACTCTGACCTTCCCCTTGGAAACCCCACCTCCCTTTCTTCCATTCTCTCATCACAACCGTTAGCACGTCAAATGCCTTTGGCTCCTTGAAGCTTTCCAATCTGGGGGGACTCTGATCACCTGCTGTGTCAGCTCTGGCATGGACTCACAGTCAGTCATTTGGATGATGATGCGCTCATGTCTAACTCCCTCATTCTCTCTACATTTAACTATTCACCAGCTACTTACAACTTCCGAGAGAGCTTTCTCTTCTCATGTTCTTTTGCTGCTGAAAGCTGCTGAAAAAAAAAAAAAAATAATGAAAACGTGCTGAGTAGGTCAGTTAAGGTTTTGTGCAATCTCATCAGCCAAACCCTAGCAGAACCAAGTACATTCAAAATGACTTTCTCTTATTCATTCCGCTGTTTACACCCTATCAAACTTCACAGCTGCTCCAAACACTCTCACTTCCTTAAGCCCCCAGGCTTGTTTTGATAAAGAACAGTTTCCACACCACCCTTGGAATCATTACATAAGATTTTATTTATTATTACTATTATTATTTAATTTGCTATAGGGCATGTGCACTCACAAAAGAGAAAGGTGGGGGGAGTGAGGGAGAAAGTGAGAAACCAAGTCACCAGGTCTGAGACTTAAACTGGTTGGCCACCAGCTGGCCCCTGGTAAGATTTTTAAAAGTTTACATGGTAGAGAGCATGAGAGAGAGGAGAGAGAGGAGAGAGAGAGAGAGAGAGAGAGGGAAGAGAAGAGAGGGAGATTGAGAGAGAATATTCTGATAGGGTCTAATCATACTATGATTTCCTTTCCCCAGCCCTCCAGCTTTTCAGGACCTTCGGCACACATGTGCCAAGGATGCTTTTAGACTGGCCCAGATTGCTGAACCTGAGGTCGGCCATGTGGCTTCCAGCACTGCAGTCCAGAATGCAGAATGTGACAGACAGAACCACTTAGGCTGGGCATTTTCATTTATTTACTTCTTGTTCTCAAAATCTACTGTTGAAAGAAGCAAAGCCCTGGAATGAGAGGTTCCAGGCAACAGGCAGAAGGTAAGCCTAAGAAAGAGTAAAAATATTCCTTTCTTAAAAATGAGGAAAAAGGCGAAAGGGAAAGAAGAAAAATGTAGAGATAATTTGAGGTAGAAAAAAAAAGAATTGAGGGAATGGATACCAAGTATCCTCATCTCTCCAAATAAATTAGTTTAATAGGAAGTTCCATGAGGTGGACATGAGAAGACTGGGGACTTCCTTTATTGGGGCCTCAATTCCCTTCTCGCTCAAATGTAAGAGGTGTGTGCATGGACTCTGAAATGCCCTTTAGTTCTTAAAATTCAACCAGACTTGGGGCCACCGATGGCATAGTGGCTACATTGCTTGACTCCCACATGGCTGACAGTGGTTCAAGTCCCAGGCTCGGTGGCTTGAAAATCACTGAGAGGTGAATGGAGAAGATGAGATTGTGGCATGGTTATCCCCCTTGGGGGTGATTTCTCATTTTCTCTTTCACGGTCTCTGTCTCTCTCTCTTCCCCCTGGTGAGCACATGCATTCTAAGAAAGAAAGAAAAAAATAACTCATCCAGACTCTGAGTGTCACAAAGGCTCTCAACAGCGGTGTGTGAGTGGGTGGTACAAAAAATGTGGGGAAGTGTGCAGGGGCATTTTGTGGTTGCTACCACAAGGAAGCTCCCTTGGCATTTAGTGAACGGGAACTGACAATGTGGAGAACCATCTTCCACAAGGAAGCTTTGCCCCAGCCAGAGTGCTGACAGTAGCCACTTCATACAGTACCCACTTGCTACAGCTGCAGCGAGGGCAGCTGAGGGTGGAGGCCATTTATTCTGCTTGTTGAGATCTGCCGTCAGCGACTCTCAGCACAGCTGGGTTTATAGTAGGTGCTCAGTAAAGGCTTGGGAAAGAAATTCTGGTCTCCACAAACTTGTATGCAATATGAATTTTTTGTGGTTCTACTGATGATTTTTCTATTGACATACATTTTAATTTCAGAGGCGCTTTATCTTCACTTTTGATTGACTTTTAATTGGCAGTGACTCCGAACTCTGAGAGAGCTCAGTTATTAAAATGGAACCCTGCAGGGAATCCATTTGTAAAGCGATAAATCCCTTTATAGTGTGAATAATCACCCATTAATTGATCTGGTTTGTAAACTTGAATTTTTATATGCTGCAACTTTTTTTTTTGCTTAAATGTGGGCACAAGTATGATCTCCTCATTATAATCTTGGAGTTCATGAGGGATCTAACACATCGACAGTTTTTCTACTTTACAATGGAGACTTTTTAGTAAATTCTAGGCTTTTCCTTCTATTAATTCTATTTATAGGATATCTTAATTTTAAATAGTGATTTGTTGCTTATAAAACTATCAGTCTGTTCACTTAATTTTGAAATACAATAGAGAAACTATCTCTGGGAATCTCTGAGGCACTAACAGACTTATTTTTTTTTAAATAAACTATTTATTAAAAGATAAGTCTTGGGGCTGGTAGGTGGCGTGGTGGTTAAGGATGCTGGACTCCCACATGGCCAACATTGGTTTGAGTCCTGAACCTGGCAGCTCTCTCTCTCTCTCTCTCTCTCATTCTGTCCCTCTCTAGTCAAATTAAAATAAGTAAAGTTAAATAAAATAATTCTTTAAAACAAAAAAAGACAAATCCTACAGACTTATTTCTTCTTGACACATCCATGGCTGGCCATGACAGCCAGGTGTCTTGGTGTGCTGGCCTTGGACCCGAAGGCCTCAGAAGTGGCACAGCCCTGTATGTGCCTGAATGTTCTTTAGTCTCTCCAGCTTGTTGCCCAGACCGTTGGCCAGGACCTGGCTGTATTTTCCATCCTTTTCATCTTTCTGTCTATCCAGGAAGCAGTCTGGGATCTTGTACTGGTGTGGGTTCTGCAGAGCAGTGATCACATGCTCCACCTCATCCTCGGTAGGCTCTCCAGCCCTCTGGTGAGGTGGCTGCTTTCCTCCACACCACGTGTGCAGTCATCGCCCACACCCTCAATGGCGGTGATGGAGAAGGCTATTTTCCACAGCCCATCAATGTTGGTGTTGAATACTCACAACACGTGCTGGATTTTCTCTGGAATTTCTTTCTACAGACACGACAGTGACACTAGCAACAGCATGTTGACCTCCTGTGGAAGAGTGTCCCTGATAAATTTTCCAATTTTTTTTTAAAGAGATTTTTGCTACAGGGTGTGTGTGCTTGCAGAAAATACAGAGAGAAAGAGAGAGAGGAAAGAGAGGAAGTGAGAAATCACCCCTGAGAAAATAGCCTCATTGCAATTCCATCTCCTCCAGTCACCTCTCAGGATCTGGGGCGCACACACACACACACACACACACACACACACGCACAAACTCAGGCCCAGTGTGGGTTTCAAGCTACCAGATCTGGGACTGGAACTGCACTCAGCCATGTGGGAGTCTAGCATCTTAACCACAACACCACCTGCTGGCCCCGCCACTAATGTTGGTTTGTCAGAAAATTCATGACGTATTTTTCTGTATGTTTTCCTATGCAAAAATGTGTCATGACTTTTCTGACAGCCCAATAGATTTAAAATGATATTCATTCCTGCAAATTTTCCTTTCTATCATCTCCCTTTTACCACTTGTGAAACTGAGCAATGGAGTAATCAGGAGAACTCTGCTGTAAGTGTGACTGGGATGATGTGGCATTCAGATCATCTCACCTCTCACTAAAGGCCTGCCTCTGGACTAAAGAATATTTCCTTAGTTTTACGGAACTGTATTCAGGATGCTTCCTGTGACTGACATGAAACTATCATGAGAAATGGTCACTCGAGTGAGTCGCCTCTGAGAGTGTTGTCTGTACGGCTGATCTGAACAAATTTCATCTCTACCCTATTTTCTAGAAATGAACTCTGTTACATTAGGTTTTCCATCGGTAAACTCATGCTTGATAATATTCCATCCTGCTGCTTTGGGTATTATAATAGTTCATGCAGAAAGGACTGGATTAGCCTCATCACAGATGATGATGGGGGATATAAATGTGCACGGAATATTATTACCAATAATTATAGAGGAAACATTTAGCCTGGTGTTCAATCCTTGATGCCCATAGTGTAGGTTATAACAAAAATAATCTCACATGGTCTGAAGATACCTGTTTCTGAAGTAATAGTACCATTGGGGTCCTGGGTAACATTAATTAACGTTTAGTGTAACTACAGGAGGGATTTTTATTTAAGGTTGCTATGGTTCATTTTTCCCCCACTTCCATTTCAGTTTTTCCCCGACCCCTTGCCGACTGACACAGGCATCATGCTGTATAATATGTTTTCCGTCTATTACTCTGTCCTTGGACTTATTAATCCATCATTTCATTTGGCCCTGCTTTTCAAATGTTAGAGATGAGCTGTGATATTTGTCTTGGCTAGCAAAATAAACGGGATGTGGAGATTCACTCAGAATGCATCTTTCTTATGTTCTTTTATGTCTCTAAGAGAAACCTTGGAGACATGCTTCCTTCCGACTTCATTCCCCTCTGACTAACCCCCTCCCAACCGTGTTTCCCCTTTATCTATAGATAAGGTAGCACGATCCTGAATGCTGGTTAATTATTCCCCTGTCCAGATGGGCGGGGGGAGGCCAGGAAAGGAACACAGAGGTTTATCAGAAAAACATAAGCAATGCTGCCTCAGCACAGAAGCCTCTCTACCTAAAGAGAGTGGGTTACAAGCTAGAAAGAGACAATAACATTAAAAGCAATATTTCTGTCATGAGGCCTTCTCAGAGCTGTGAAACTAACCTGCTTGTATTTTTTTTCTACAGCCCATAAAAGGGCTCACAGTCAGAAAATACAAATCCCATAGGCTGCTATTATGCTGATGACAGTGAAGAACGGAGGAAAATTGTTTCATTGCTGAATTGCAGATATAATTATGACATTTTATATATTTTGCAGCCTGTACCAAAGTTAATACAACCAGAGTTGTATTAATATCTACTATGCCCTATAGCAGGAGTGAAGTTAGCACCTTAATGCAAGGGACTCGGACTCCGATTTTGCTAAGATCGAATCCCCCTGGCTATTTACTAATATGAATTTTGCGGTTAAAGGAACATTCAGAAGCAGGTGATAATGGCTGCATCTTTCGCGGGGCCAGCTGATTCATACAAATCATTTGTACCAGCACAGGGAGTGAAGCTAATTGCACTTGCACAATGTGTCTTTCATTGCCAAGATCTGCAGCGAAAGTCTAACTGCTTACTTCAGCCAAAGACAGATACAATGGGGCGTTGAGAAAAATTTAAATACGTTGTAGTCGTTCACAGGAGAAATGTTTGGGAGTCGATCTGTGGGGCTTGCCAATCAATGCAATTATGACGAAGGAGCTGAGACTTGTTAGTGCGGTCACCTGGCAGTCAAGTGTTTGTGGGTTGCAAAAGGATGAAGGGGTGAGAAAACTCCATCTATCATTAGTTTCTAATGTAGTTCTGGCCACAAGGCTGGGGTTGGTGATCTAGTTCACACCCTTATATTAAGAATTAAGTATTCTTGGTGAACAGTGAGCCAATAAATAAACAAACAACATTTTGGGAGATGCAGAATAGACAGGGAAATAAAATGTATAGTAATGAAATATTCATAACCTTGCATTTTATGGACCTCAAACACTAGTTCCATGATTTACACTATTTCTGTATGCAGTAGTATGGGATCTGCCGAACAATAATAAAGATGGCATTAGAATGCTACTGGCTCAGTGTCATGGAGAAGGGAGGATTAATCAGTACTGTACGATAGCTGTAAACTTGAGGAAATAGAAGCACATCTAGGTAGTTGCTTCCCAGTGCACTTTATGCCTGGCTCATGGAAATGGGGGAGATGAGAAACACAGTAATTATGAAAACGACGAGTGTGAGCACCCAGCTCCGTATAAATATTCACATTATTCTCCCAGGTCATGGTTGTTCAGCAGTACTGATACAGACCAGCTGCTTCCAAGAAAATGTGGTAGTTATTATTTCACTTCAAGAGTCACCTTTGCAAAATTCTTGGTCCACCTGACTCCAAGACTCAAAATGCTGTATTTCACACTGGTCGTCTTCTTACATAGGGAATAGTGACCCAGGGCCTGTCCACTTTGCAGGCTGGGGTGGCTTTTGCCCTTACCAACTGTCACAGAGGTCTGCTCAGGAGAGATGTGCAATTGTGGATTAAAATCCAGGTGGAATAGACAAACAGTCATACAATCTTATTTCAAAGGGTATCTCGAACATTCCGGCTCCCTCCCTGACCTTCCATCAGCGAGCCAACCTCACACTCTTATTATTTACCATTTGTCCCAGATTTCAGAGACACAATTGGCCTCTAGCACAGTAAGAGCTTCTCCTATAGAGTTCTCAGCAGAGTCCAGTTTTGTTCCCATTTTTATCGAGGAGTTACATAACACACTTGCTGGATGCTGAGAGTGGCCTTTGCTGAGTTGAAACTATAGTAACGTGGCAACGCTCCATGAAAACTATAGTTATCTTGGCATTTTTCTCATGTCTTTCAGACTTCTGACCACCCTGCCAGGGATCAGACAGTGGCACAGCAGTAAAACACTCTGCCAGGCTGACACCCGTGACCTGGTTCTGGGTTCACATCTGGAAACCTCCTTCAGTATGACCAGCGTGCATGTGCCCGTAGCCCAGGGCTGGCTGGGTTGGGAGTGGGTCATGAGGTCAAGCCCCTGTTGTGGGTGCTGTCTCTTTCCCGCTGTCTCTTTCCTTCACTGGGGAAATAGTCAATGAAAAAACTGGAAAGACAACAAAAACAACAACAGCCACAAAAGAACCCTGACAGTCACTGGGGTCACCTCTCTCTTTTTCTAAGTAAGCAAAATTAATTAACCATCAAAATACCTCTAAAGCTGGTCCCAGAACTCAGGATTTATCCATAAAACTTCTATGGGACAAGCTTGAATGAGTTCCATTAAAAATATTACCATTTATTTTTTAATATTTACCATTCTTTTTAAAAGAGATTTTTGCTATAGGGCGCATGCACTCACTGGAGACACAGAGAGAAAAAGAGAGACAGAAAGCGAGAAATCACCCCTCTCCCACCTCCCCAGGGGATGCCACACCACAATCCCTTCTACTCCATTCTCCTCTCAGGATTTTGAAAATACATGAACAGGAGCCTGATGTGAGCTTCAAGCCGCTGGGTCTGGGACTTGTACCGGTGTCAACCACGTGGGAGTCCAGCGATGGAACCATTATGCCATCTACTGTTCCTATTTAGCTTTTAAAAATTTTAATTTAATTTAATTCTATTGTCAGAGGGAACATGTACTCAACAGAGACAGAGAAGCAGAAAGATTGAACAAGAGAGGGATACCCCTCCTATCCATGCCACTGTTCCTTCTCCACTTCACCATCCTATTAGGATTTGGGGCTTGCACACATGCTAGGTATTTCTGAAGCCACCAGGATGGAATGCAAACTGCAGCTGGCCATGTAGGATCTGGTTCCTTTAGCTATGAGCCACAGGGATGGCCTGGTGTCTGCCTTATAGTGCTAAATCCTCATCTCTCCCATTTCCCTGAATGAGACAACACAGTAAGCCAAACTTCCTTCAGTTATATATGACGATCTCGATGAAAGTGACAACACACCTTTATGTTTTCATTAGACTTAAAACATCTACTATTTCAGGCCTGAGAGCGCAGGTATAAACTATTCAAATGAACAATCTCTTCATCCCGGGGAAAGTCAGAATACCAATATCTCTTATCAATAGATTGGCCAAAAAGTTTTGGAAATAAATTAGTTTTGCCCTTTGCTGGTCCTCTATTTTCTTTTTTTTTTTCTTTTTAGGTTTTTGCCATAGGGTGTGTGCACTTGCTGGAGAGAGATGAGAAAAAGACACACACACACACACACACACACACACACACACAGAGTGAGAGAAAAAGTGAGAAATCATCGTCTGGGGCAATGGCATCGCAATCCTTTCTCTTTTATTCTCTCCTGGGATTTTAGGAATGCATGCACACATGCCCAGCATGATTTTCAAGCCACTGGGTCCAGGACTCAAACTGTGGTTGACCATTTGGGAGTTCAGTGCCTTAAGCACCACGCTACCTGTTGGCCCCGCTAATCCTCTAATTTCATTGCTCAAAATTGGTACTGATGAGCATAAAGCAACAACAGTAGGCTTCAGTAAATGTTGAAAAATAGATGGAGTCCATGGTCTTGGAGACTTTCTTCTTTTCTTTCCAGTCTCTTTTCTTTTTTATTGCCAGACGGCTCTTATGGGCACCAGAGAGAGAGGCACAGGGAGAAAGCAACCCCTTAATGGGAGGTGATCATGCTACAATCCCTTCTCCTCCATGTCTTTATGCCACTGGGATTTGGGGCATGCACATACACATGCCCAGCATGGTTTTCCAGCCTTTGGGGCCATTATGGACATGTGGAATATGGCTCCCTTAACCACTAGGCCATGGGGCTGGCCTGGTGAATTTCTTTTGCCCCAAGACGTGATAAGCTTGACTGTCAGACTGTTACAGAGAAATTAATCCATGATAGGATGTATTGTCAAGAGTGGCTTAGTAGGAATGTTGAACTTAATTAAAACATTGCAGTTTATTGGATTTTCCAGAAATAATCTTTCCTGCAGGATAGATTTCCTCTTGCTCATTCTTGTGTTGTCTACTCCTCAGTGATGGCAGATCTTTTTATTTGTAATCTTCTAGCACATTCTCCTTTGTTCTCTACCATGGGAAATAGGAATCCAGGTGAAAGCAGGCCAGCCCTTTGCTCAATTGAAATTTTCAGTTTTCCTATCTCATGTGTGTGTGTTGTGTGGGTATATCACTTACATGCTATAAACACATAGATACCTATATATTCAAGATAATACAGAAAGATAACCAGGTAGTAAGCTAAAGTTCTCTAATATTACTTCCTGATTTGAAGAAGTGCTGAAAGAAGAAAAAGCTTAGACTATTTTGGGCTAGATGATTCCCATGCGTTTTATAGGGATTGACAATGTTCAAAGATTAAAAGTGATGAAGGGTAAATAAATCATTAAAAGTAATGATAGAAATCATCATTTACCTTCGGAAACAAATGATTTTTTAAAATAATTTTTTATTACTTTTTAAAAGACTTATTTAATTTACTTTATTATTATTATTTTAATTTGACCAGAGAGAGAGAGAGAGGAAGAGAGAGAGGGAAAGTGAAAAAGCAAACTGCCAGGTCCAGGACTCAAACTATGGGTGGCCATGTGGGAGTCCAGCACCTCAACCACCATGCCACCTGCCAGCCCATTATTATTATTATTATTTGAGCATAGAAAGAGAGAAAGACAAAGTGAGCCAACAAGCTACCAGGTCCAGGACTTGAACCACAATTGACCATGTGGGAGTCCAACACCTTAACCACCACACTACCTTCCTGCCCAAATAATTTATCTTATTACTTATGCAAAACAACCCTCTACTGAGTTGTGAGTATCATCTGAAATTTGATATCATCGTTTAGGCTGCAGAGCTGGTTCCAAGTCCCTCAAGTTAGATGAAAGCTCCTAGCCACACAATCTTGCTTCTCTGCTCATTCAGTCTTTTTGCTCCCTGTAAATAGTCCCTAAAACAGTTCTCAAAAGGGATGTCCTTTATTTCCAGAAAGGCAATAATAGTAAGTCCCCAAATGAAGTTTTAGAGATAATAAGTTGCAAACTCTACCTTTTTCTTTTCTTTCACCTCCTGCTGGTATTCTTATAAAATGTCTCACTCTGTAACATTTTGGTCTAAGCTGGATAAAACACACCTTCCCAGGGTTCTCTATTTGCTAAAAGAAAAAGAGCCGAAGTGTTGCCCCTGAACTTGCTGTGAAGTGCTTTGACTTCAGGTGAGCTCACAATCAGCTTATCACTGCGGTGCTGTGATTTGGGTCATAATTAAAAGATTTTACTATAGAAAATGACTGTGCTGTTTGCACATTCCTTTCATGTCCTTGAGGAAGAACGACATCAATTACTTATTTGCCATATATATATTTTTTTTTCTTTCTTCTTTTTTTTTTTTTTTTTAGAGGTTTTTGCTATAGGGCGCATGCGCTCGCCAGACAGAAGCCAAGGCCATAACTAGAGCTAGTTTCAAATCCTGACTCTAGTAATTAGAAACTTTGTGAACTTGGGCAAATAACACTGCTGAACTTTAGTTCCTTCAACTTTATAATGGACCAGTAATGCCAGCCTCACTGGATTTCTATCTGCGCTAAATTAAATAATCTATGCAAAGCATCTGGTATTTTGTAAGGATGTATTGAATGTTGCATATTATTACTATATCCTGTATTATCCCTTTAAATTTTTCTTTCTTTCCTTTTTTTTTTTTTTTTTGGAGAGATTTTTGCTATAGGGCGCGTGTGCTCGCCAGACAGACAGAGAGAGACATAGAGACAGAAAGCGAGAAATCACCCCCCAGAGGGGATGGTCACGTCGCAATCCCTTCTCCTCCATTCTCCTCTCGGGATCTTGGGCACGCACGCACACGCGCCCGGTGTGAGTTTTAAGCCACCGGGTCCAGGACGCGAACCGCGGTCGACTACGTGGGAGTCCAGCGACATAGCCATTATGCTAACTGCTGGTTCCCCCTTTTTTTTTTTTTTTTAAATTGCCTGGGGTCCCTGAGGTAGGAGGGGCACATGTGGCCACCACAGAGAGAGAGATCCTGCAATGGGTTTGGTCATGCCACAATCCCTTCTCCTCCATTTTCCCACCCTGTCAGGACTCGGGCAGGCACCAATGTGCATCCAGTATGATTTTCAAGCTGCTGCATCAGGGACTCAGACCACAGTTGACCACGAGGGACCAAGTTCCCTAGGCATAATATTTAACCACTGTGCTCTGGGGCCAGCCCTCCCTTACAAAATGTTTATTCCTTCATTATGATACTCTTCTGAGAAACAGTGTCATTCTGCCAGTCTCTGAACTGTTTGATAAGAGCTTATGGAAACTAACAAGATCGATGAGCTCTTTTTCCTTTCAATCATGGAATGCTGACAGCACTACCCATTTATGAAATGTTCCCATTTTTCCACGAGAATCTCTCCTTCCCATGACCCACGCTAGCGTATCTCTATCCCTGTGTAGCCATCCTTTATGTGTCCTGCCTATTGTGTCTCAGTCTGGATTACCTGATGCAAAGCACCCTGAGGAAGACCCAACTTTTGTTTCTACCATAGAAAATAATACCTAAATATTGGGTTTCAGAAAAGTCATGATGCGTTTTTACATGGGAAAACAGAAAAACTATGCCACGGCTTTTCCAACTGCCCAATATTTATCGCCTTGTATACAGAATGCAATAAAGCACTCTCATAGACTTGGAAAAGGAAAGAACATTCATCCTAACACTCACCCTCCAATTCTGCTCTGCAGTGGTACGTAGTTCAGTTGGAACATCAAATCCAATTTACCGTGCATTTAAGAAAGAGAAAATGGTCTCCATCCTTCAGCTCACATCAGGAGGCACTTCAAGGAAATTGCCTGGGTTTCCCTACTTACCCACCTCCCCAAGGATTCCACAGGGAATGTGCTTTCCAATTCTTCCCTCCCACCCTAAATACTACCTTCAGGACTAGGACATAAAGAAAGCCAACAGGGGTTCTACATCTAATTACACCTTTTCTAAGATTGACCTTTGAAGGTCTAGTGAAGAAAAGCAATGGCCGCGGTTATGGTGAAGCTACAATGCAGTCAGGCTGCGCTATTTCCAAGACTTTTCTACTAGACAATGGAATGTAACAGCGTAACAATATTCCCTGCAGAGGAAGAGAAGCATTGCAGTTTTTGCTTTAGTGAAACTATTAAGTCCTTGGGAAAGTCAAGAGCAAGGACCCCTTAATGTATCTTCTAGGGTCCCTGAAATATAAAGTCCATTTACATTGTAATGGCCCAGAGTAAGGAGTACGTCTTCAGAGTTTTGGTTATGATAATGACCAACATGGACCATGAGTCAGGGCCATTTGACTTCTAAAACTCTCACTTAAAGGAAAGATAAGGTTTTTTGTTTGTTTGTTTGTTTTCGCTATAGGGCGCATGTGCTCGCCAGACAGACAGAGACAGAGAGACAGAAAGCCAGAAATCATCTCTCAGGGGGGATGGCCATGCCGCAATCCTTTCTCCTTCATTCTCCTCTTGGGATCTTGGGCACACATGCACATGCGCCCAGCATGAGTTTAAGCCACCGGGTCCGGGATCCGGACCACGGTCGACTACGTGGGAGTCCAGCGACATAGCCATTATGCTAACTGCTGGTCCCAAGGAAAAATAAGGTTTTCATTTCAATATCTAAGATGTTTTGTTTGTTTGTTTTAATTTTTTTATTCATTCATTTATTTTTAATTTGACAGAGAGAGAGAGAGAGAGAGAGGAAGTGAGAAAAGCAAGCCACCAGGTGCGGTACTCGAACTGTGGTCAGTGACGTGGGAGTGCTCAGCACCTTAACCACCATGCCACCTGCTGGTCCCAGTATGTAAGATGTTTTATAGGCTGGAAACTGCTGGTTGTGAGCTCAAAGACTCCAGGATGAATGGCTCCAGACACCTGAAATTTGATTATCTAAGGCCTCACCAATCAAGAATGCCCATGAGATGATCACGCCCTCTTGAACCAATCACTGAACTGATCATGCACCTAGGACCTCTGCCCCTAGTTTTGCCCTTAATACATGTGGGGAACATCTCTGGGAGACTGAATCTTTTCAGCATGAGCTGCCTGTTCTCCTTGCTTTGCGCTTTGCAATCAAGCTGTACTTTCCTTCATCAAAAAAAAAAAAAAAAAAGAAAGATATATTTTTTATGCAAAAATGTGGTTTGACTTTCCCAACAACCCAATAGGAATCTAAACAACCAATAGGAATCTAGAATCTAGATGAAATAATCTGAGGTTCTTTAATTTCCCTACTTTTAGGCATTGAATCAAACTGAACAAGCTGCTGCTTTTTTTTTTTTTTTGGTAGGAGAGAAGTATTTGCTATAGGATGTGTGTGGTTGACTGAGAGACAGAGAGACAGAAAGTGACGAATCAATCTCCCAAGAGGGATGGCCACACCACAATCCTTTCTCTTCCATTCTCTTCTTGGGATCTTGGGCATGCACACATGTGTGCCCAGCATGAGTTCTAAGCACTTGGGTCCGGGACTCAAACCATGGTTGACTCCATGGGAGTCCAGTGACATTACCATTACACCATCGCAGAGAGACAGAGAGACAGAAAGTGACGAATCAATCTCCCAAGAGGGATGGCCACACCACAATCCTTTCTCTTCCATTCTCTTCTTGGGATCTTGGGCATGCACACATGTGTGCCCAGCATGAGTTCTAAGCACTTGGGTCCGGGACTCAAACCATGGTTGACTCCATGGGAGTCCAGTGACATTACCATTACACCATCCACTGGGTCCAAACTTCTGATACTGCGGGAGCTCTGTAAGGTTTGTTCACTCATATAACACAACTTTAACCAACAAACGAGGGTCACTGTAGCAGCACTGCCAAGAGCACATGCCCTGAAGCCCCATGCCTGGTCTGAATTTTGTCTCTGCATTTACTGCCTGGGTTAGGTTGTTTGAGCCATGCCTAGTTTCTTCCTTCATGGAGAGAAGATGATAGAACCCACATCATAGGATTGTTATGAGACTGAGTATGTTATGATAATAAAGCACTTTGATAAATGTCCTGGCACATAGTAGACACTCAATGCATTTAGCTAAAAAGCCATAACAGAAACCCATTTGCAGTACCCTCCTATGTACTAGTCACAAATGGCTAGATGGTAGACATTAAAACAAAAGGGATGCTGGCTGCTCTTGAGGAATATTTATTCTAATAGAAGCAAAGATTTGTAAGCAAACAGTTATGGTATATGTGGTCTGTAGCTACAAAGCGTTGAGTAGTCATTCTGAGTAGAAGTCTTGGGACAACATTCCAAAGAGGGTAATAATTGTGTTGGGCTTTGTATGAGCAGTTGGTATGGGGCCAGCAAGTGGCATTTTCACTAAGGAACTGGACTCCCACATAGCTGACCATGGTTTGAGTCCCAGATCTGGCAGCTTGAGAATCACACAGGGCATATGTGCATGTGTGCCCAAAATCCCAGGAGGAGAATAAAGAGTAAGGGATTGTAACCTGGCCATTCCCCCCTGGGGATGATTTCTAACTCTCTCTCATTGTCTCTGACCCTGTCTCTCTCTGGTAAGCACACAGGCCCTTTGGCAAAAATATATAATAATAAAAAAAAAAATGAAAGAAAAGAAAAAAAAAGTAAGAGCAGTTGGTGTTTTCACAGTGAATCAGAGTGAATGCCTGGGGAGATGAAGAAACGTATTTGGCAATGGCAGCTGCTCTGATATGGCTCGGGTGAAGAGGCTGTGGCTAGGGGAGCAGTGAAGGATGGGGCTAGAAGGGGTGGGGGGTTTAGGGAGTGAGACCACATTGTCTGTCTCTAAAAGTCTGAGATGTGTGTGTGTGTGTGTGTGCGTGTGTGTATGATGACCACATAATTAAACACTTGGTTGTTATTTTATTCATATTGCCTTAACACTTAGAAATCATAACTAAATGTAACTAACCCGAACATGGTGAGTTTGCATTCAAATTCCCTTTGCACTACAGATAACTATGCTGTTCCTTGTGCCTGTCCCTTACAGTCTTTGAACTTTATTTTCATCAAAATTGGAAAGTTGGAATGAGATAACATACAAGGGGACTTTAAAAATTCTCTGGAGGTGGGACCAGCAGTTAGTGTAATGGCTATGTTGCTGGACTCCCACATAGTCGACCGCGGTTCAAGTCCCGGACCCAGTGGCTTAAACTCATGCTGGGCGCATGTGCATGTGTGCCCAAGATCATGAGAGGAGAATGAAGGAGAAGGGATTGTGGCGTGGCCATCCCCCTTGGGGGTGATTTCTCACTTTCTGTCTCTCTCTGTCTGTCTGGCGAGTGCGTGCGCCCTATAGCAAAAACCTCTCCAAAAAAAGAAAAAGAAAAAAAAAAATTCTCTGGAGGGCCAGCCAGGTGGTGTGGTGGTTCAGGCGGCTAGATCCCACATGGCCAAATATGTTGTTTGAGTTTTGGACCCAGAGGCTTGGAAAATATACCAGGCATGTGAGCGTGTGTGCTCAAAATCCCAAAAGGAAAATGGAGACGGGATTGTGGTGTGGCCATTCCTCCAGGGGTAGGGGGTTGATTTTTTTAATTTCCCTGTCTCTCTTTGTTTCTCTCTGGTGAGCACATGTCCCTAGTAGCAAAACCAAACGAAACCAAAGCAAAACAAAACAAAAAAGAAAACAAAAACAACACAAAAAACAAAATACTGCTAAAGTTTGTGGGAAATGTCATTAAAACCTGAGTTCATCTGGGTGCAAAATGTTCTGAAGTGTACTCATTATTTCCTCATAATACACATTTTCCGTGAACTTGTTGAAGATTCCTTCACACCTCCCCCCCCCCATATGTAAAGCACTTTTGAAAGGTAACGGAATATGGAAATATGCCATAGCAATTAGTAAGTCCATTTTAAAGCCTTTGGGAATAGAGCAGGCATACAAACATGAGAGTGTCCTGGCCCCTCTTACTGGCCCACCAACAGAGGGCAGCATCCTTTAAGGACTGGTGGGGCCAGAGCTGAGTACATTACAATAAAAAAGGAAATGAGACTAGGAAAGGATAAAGCTGAAAGACCAGAAAATTTAATGGTGGTGGCTTTCTGTGCATATGAGATTTTTTTTTTTGTACTTTCAGTTTCTTCATCTGCATTTGGAGATGACAACTGCCTTGTAGGTGCTATGACAGGGACTGAAAATGATCTACACAAGAGGCAGCACAGGACAATAGTTAAGTGGGGAATCTGGGGACCAGCAGGTGGTGTGATGGCTGAAGTGCTGGATTCCCACATGGCCGACCACGGTTCAAGCCCTGGGCCTGGCCATTTGAAAACTGTACCAGGCACGTATGTGTGTCCAAAATCCCAGGAGGAGAATGGAGGAGAAGGGATTGCTGTGTGGCCATCCCTTCTGGGAAGTGACTTCTCACTTTTCCTGTCACTGTCTCTCTCTCTTGAACATAAGTGCCCTATGGCAAAACTATTTTAAAAATGCGGGGGTTGGAATCTGGATTCAAATTCCCTAGCTAATTCATAGACTATCCTTGGGCAATATAGCTCATCTAGTCTCAGTTTGTTTTTCTATAAAATGGTGAAAATTATAATGCCTGTCATAGGATTACTGTCAAAATTAAATGTGATTACATAATAAAGTATTTAGCCTAGTAGTAACTGGTTCAAAAGAAGAATTCAGTAAATTTATTTGTTATCTCTATTTACCAATGGAAAGAAAAAACTGTGATTAAAACAGTTTTTTAATTATGTAGCCCTGTCCCCAGCTAATCAAAAGCATACTTGTTATTTTACCTTAAACATATGCAGTTCCAAAGCTCCCATTTTTTCACCTATATCATGCTGCGTCTTTCTCTTGATATGTCATAGACTCCAACACAAAAGCAAAGCTCTGGTATAAAAATGAGGAATTGAAAGTGAGGACAGATGATATTTCTAGATTGTCTGTCAAGTTTAGCAAAATGCGTAAAAGTAAACCAGCAATAGCGAGACCTGAAGGTGAGCTGCATATTTAAGATTCTTTCTAATAATTTAAGCTGTTATTTGCAATGGATAAAACACTAATTTTAAAAAACCGTATATAGTTTCTTTTTTACCCTGATGCATTTTTTATTTCTAATGCAATGCACATAGTATAAATAAGTAATGTAATCAAGTTTCTCTTTGGAAGAAAAAGTTAATAATCCTACTGGAGAGTTGAAAATAAATAGTGTTCTTATTGCATTTATTACAGATCACACAGATCAACCCCCCCCCCCCACCCC
>NW_006159849.1:4241504-4246948 GCF_000334495.1 Tupaia belangeri chinensis
TTGTCTCTTATCAATAACACCACGACCACCCCCCCCCCCCAACCTGGAACCATGTATCCTTTGAATGTGTTCAGCCCCTTGTGACCCTCTTAATTTCTCAGTTGTCTCTGGACCTGCAGGCAGCCCCTGATACAGAGAAACTTCATGGAACTTGGTTCAAGAACCAGTTAGATCTCTGTGCCTGTGTTGTGAGTTTCAAAGATACCAGACCTCTGGAACTGTGGGCTTATAGTCAGAGAGCTGGAGATTTTGGGTCGCTGCACTCAGCACCCACAGACTCGGAATGAAGGTACCACTCAGGACAGTGGTGGCAAATGCAAAACTGACTCACTTTTCATATTCCGTGCCTCCTTTTCCATGCTGGGGACCTAGAATTGACAGAACAGAGGTGCCCTGTAGGTCTGAGCTCTGTGCCCCAGCAGCTTGTAATTGCTTCTCCTTCTGAGCAAAGGCTAAACTCTTCCCAAGGGCTCTGAATTCCTTCTCCTCCTGCTTCTTTCACCAAGGATCCTCCCTCTTCCAGAACTTCCCACTTCTCCTGTTCCATCGGTAGCTTCTTCCCTGGCTTTAAACACATATCAGTCTTTCCAACAAAAACAAGACCAACACGATCAGCGACATTCTCCTTCTAGTCTATCCTATAACTGTTCCCCTTGGCCACCCCTCCTCCTTTGAGAAATCTTCTGAGACATGCCCCCTCCAACCCCCTATCCCTAAAGGCCCTCCTCTCCTCTGAGTCAAGACCCCTCCCTGAGTCCATTAGCATTCTGTGCCTTCTGCCACAGCATTTTCACCATTGCTGTCAACAAGGATTGTCGTCTTCCTTTTTTCCCAGTAGTTACTAAGTTACTTCAGGACTAGGGTTGTATCTTTCATTTCTATTCCCATGCCTGTCACTGAGCCTGGAGCTAGGAGGATGCACTAAAGGTTTTGCTTCATACTTGTACTAGTCAGGGTTTCTAAACAGAGAGGACCAATAGGAGATAGATAGATAAATATGTGGCAGATAGACATGTAGATGATAGAGGGAGAAAGAGAGAGTGGGAAGGGAGAAGGGAAGACAAGAAAAAGGAAGAGGGAAAAGATTTATTACAGAGACTTGACCCTCACAATGATGGAGGTTTACAAGTCCTAAATTGGCAAGGTGCAGGTCCAGGATAGCCATTAGTATACTTCAGTCCAAGTCCAATTCCAAAGACAGGAGAAGATCGATGTCCCAGCTGGAAGACAGTCAGACAGAGAGACTTCTTTCTTGCTCAGTCTTTTTGTTCTATTAATACTTAGGTTTTCAATGGACTGGAGAGGCCCACCCACACTGGGAAGGCAATCTGCTTTGCTCAGCTTACCAATTCAAATGTTAATCTCATGCAGAAATATACTCAGGACACAGCCTGGGGATAATGTTTTACAAAATGTCTGAGCATTCTGTGGCCCAGTCAAGTGGACATATAAAATTAACGATCACATGTGTATATCATATTTTTCAGTTCCTACTTCAAGTCCTACAAGGTGGTTCTTCAAAAAACTGATACATATTGTGATGAAACTATGCATGAATTTCAGAAAAGTTTTTGTACCAAAATAAACTCACATTTTAACTTCATTTTCCATGTATTTCTTGAGAGATTTTTGCTAGAGGGCATGTGTGCTTGCCGAAAAGACAGAGTCAGAGAGCAAGAAAGCACACCTCTGGAGGGATGGCCATGCCATAACCCTTTCTCCTCAATTTTCCTCTCAGGATTTTGGGCATGGATGCACACTCTCCTGATGTGAGTTTCAAGCTGCTGGGTCCGGGACTGAAACTGCAGTCAGCCACATGGGAGTCTAGTGTTGTAATCACCCCACCACCTGCTGGTCCCTCCGTGAACATTTAGAACTTCCCTTGTATCTCCAACAAAACGTTAGCACCAGAGCTCTTAGAGGTCCCTTCCTTCTCCATATTCCCCATTCCTTACTATCTGTACTATGTGATATGTGACCTAAATATATATTGAGTTTTATATTGTTCTGGGTTCCATGAGCAATCAGAGTTCTTTAGTAAAAGTATAAGCTCCCTGAAGGTAATTAAATACTATTTGTCATCGTTTTACCATACCCTTTCGAGTTTTATAATATTTCAGAGCTGGAACATAGGAGGTACTCTAAAAGTATTTATTCAATTATATTAAATTAAAATATATATGCTGAATGAGCCATAATAATAATACTGTGTTAGATTGCTGGTTACCTATCTAATATATTTTCATGAGAAATATTGAGTCACAGGAAAAGTCCTGATATATTTTTCTAGGCAAAAATGCATCAGGACTTTTCTGATGACCCAATAGAACCTCTCTAATTTGGGATGTGGCCAGGTGTTCTAGCCCCATATCAAGACCTGTGAAAGATGCAGTCCAACGGAAACACAATTAATTACTGAAGGAGCTTACCCTGCTTGTAAAGAACTCTTCTGTTCATAGAATGAACCAGAGAAAAGTGCTCCCCTTGGGTCTTAGACCATGCAGTTCAGACAATAAGCCTAGAGGAAATCAGGAAAGGAAAGACCTCTAAGAACCAGGGTGTCAGGTTTCTAGCTTCCTTTGCAGCTAGCAAGGGATCATGTGATTATGTTCTAGCCATTCTGTTACATAGAATTTCCAAGGAAATTTCTTAAAGGGAGCTGACTGAAGTGGTTGCTGTGTGGGCTTTCCTTTCTCATTTCCTCTTCTGGTTGCCAGGATCCCAGATAAGCTGCTGGAGCACCAGTAGCCAGCTTGAGGAGGGCAGCTATGTGCTAAGAATTGCTAAAAGAGGGAAGATGTCTGCAATCCTGGTATATTTGTAGTGCTGCCCCACCAGCCCCGGCCTGCTCATTTCTGGATTTTTTTTTTTTTTTAACATGGAAGAATAGAACTTTGTGGTTTTACACCTCTTAAAAGAGGTTTTCTATTTTATGTAGCAGAACATAATCCTAGCTGAAACAGAAACAAATTAACACTGGCAAAGGGATAGATGGAAAGTACTGTCGGAAATAAAGGCAAATATTCTCTCAGTATTTTTTAAGGTATTTTTTACTGCTATCCGAGGCACATGGGAACTACTATCATCAGATATATTAGATATTGCTAATATAAAATACATTCTGTTTATTCATTTTCTTTTTCATTACGACTAATCCTTCAGCAGTGTGGAGCTTTAGCTTGTCTTGCCATGCAAGGACAATTTTCCTCTAAATTAGAGCAAAAAGAAAAAACCTTGTATATCAGCTCTCTCACTTAACTTCTCCATTGTCCTCTCTCTGCAGGAAACCTACAGGTTGCAGAAGAAAATGACTGGTGGAAATGCAGTAGGAAGAATAACACGGTTTTGAAACGAGGTGAGAATAAGTGAAATTAGTGTAACAGCAGACCTTATGAGCTTTCTTTTCTTTTCTTTTCTTTTTTTCCTACTGCACAAACTTAAAATTGGTAAAATCATGGAGAGGAGTCTTTGTTTTAAATGAGTACAAGGACACATCTTTCTAAGGATCACATTAAATGAGGTAGAAAAGGAAGAAGACTTGGAAGATAAATAAAAAAATCCTACCCTTTTCTGTCCATCTTTCCTCACCCCCCAGTCCAACCTATCAGGCCAACATGAGGGGCCATTTTCCAGTTCCCTTATATAGTATAGTATAATTATAGAAAAGCACCTCTGTGGTTCTTAGATAATTTTAGAAAAGAATTCAAAATATAGGTATCAAAGTCTTATAGAACATTCTGCAATGTTCCCTCAAGAAGGGCCAGAATTAATTAATCAAATAGAATCTTTTGTGATGAAGGAAATTCCAAAGTACAGACGAAGAAGATTTACAAAACGAATTCTATTTTATCACGAGACAAAATGGCACAGACCAAAGGTGGACCTTATGAACAGCAAGGACAGGTATAGCACTGTTAGAAACGGAATCTAGGGCAGACCCTTCAGGCTTCCTCACTCTCACGGCTGGCAGATTGGTGCTGGCCATTGTTGGGGAGCTCACCTGAACCAGGAGCTGGCAGCCTTGGCTTCTCTCCCTGGTGTTGGTGGGGGCACCTCTCTGTGGCTGCTTGGACTTCTCTGAGCACAAGGACTGGGCTCTAAGAACCAGTGTTCCAGGAGCACCAGGCAGGCGTGCACAGCACTTGATTCTCAGCTGTCACAGCCACATAGTGCCACTTCTACTCTTTCTTTAAGGCAGTTACACACTCACTTGGGCTCACGAAGAGAGGACATAGGTCCCATCACTCCACTGAGCAATGCCAAGGTCACACTGTAAGGAGTGCGTGGGGGTGGGATGTGCTGTTGTCCCTACCCTGAGAAAATACAGACTGCTGCAGTAGGAAAAGCAAGTTCCTAAGAGGGAAAAGTGGAAGTTTTCCAGTCACCTAATTAGCCTGAGAGCTCATCCAGCCCACATTAATATTACAACACCCAGGGAGGCTCCAGGAGGTAAGGTTCTACCCCTGCCCCTATTAGCATCATGGACAGTGCAGAAGTCAGTGGGCTCACGATCTTTATGAAACTGAGTGAAATCCTAATTTCCAGGCACCACCACTTCAAAAATCTCCTCCCCCACCCCCAAGTTATTTTGCCTTTACCAAGAATTAAATGATTAAATAGTTTTGAGGAAACTGTTCTGTCCTCTACCTTGTCCACTGAGCAGTAGGGCAATCCTGAATTTAGGTTTCCATAGCAATGAGCTTCCATGTCAATGCCTTCCTGTTATGGTCAATGCCAGGTCTGGGGGCAATGCATGCTGGGACCTGGCCTCTGGACAGTCATTGTGCCTCCTACTACCATGGTAACATAGATTCCTACCATAGTAAATAACAGTAACCTGAGTTGCCTAGCCTGTGGGTATAAGTGAGGTCACATTAACAGCAGTAAATCACATTTCTGTTGTTAATACCCTCACTCAGTGTGAAATCTTCTCAGCAGGTATTTCTGGAGTAGGCAGGGCTATATCACCTAAGTTTACCAATCAGTTGCCTTTTCATCTCTTGCTCCAGGCTGTCTAGCTAATGTTTCCTGCCCATGTGGCCATGCAGAGATGGGCTTCTCCTCACTGGTACTGCTGCCTGCAAGAGATTGGTGTTGGCTCTGAGACCGAAGCAGCACCGTGGGCTCTGCAGTCCTCATGTCGCCTTTGCAGCAGAAAGGGAGAGGACGTTTCTTACTCTATGCACACCTCTTAGCCCTCGGCTCTGGGCCTCACTTTCTTATCTGGGTTCCAGAGGGCATTGCTCAAGTCTGTACGTCTCACAGAGCCCCGTATGGTAACAGTCTCCTCAGCCTCTGCAGACCACTTCTCTCCCCACAAGGCTCAGCTGAGAATCTAGGGAAACTCACTTCTTCAAAATAGATGCCAGAAGGCTGCCTATCCTACTAAGTCGTTGGACGTTTCCAGACATGTCTAATTCCCAGCAGAGAGCATGAAGTCCAGC
>NW_006159849.1:4247366-4282218 GCF_000334495.1 Tupaia belangeri chinensis
TTCCTGCTGTTACTAACTGTGCCTAACCCTCTCTTCATGCTTTCCCCTGAATCAGCTCTGTGAGGTTGGTAAGACAGGACTATGGTTTCTGTCTTTCACAGGAAGAAATGAATTCTTACTGAAAATAAGCAAAGAGCCTACAGTAGGATAATTAAGATTTGGTTTGAGCACACAAATGGAGGTCTCCAAACAGCACACATGGGACTCTCCTTGGAGTCACTGCATGGTGACAGGTCACCAAGCTTGGCTTGGAAGCTACAGACAGAAGCATTTTCTTCTCTGTGCTCTCAGCATATTGGTCTGCTGTAGCATTTGTCGCATTTTATGGCACTACTTGAAATGTCAGTCTTCCCCACTGAATATCTTTCGTGCCAGCAAAGTGCCTGGCATGGAGAAGGTACTTGATAAACGTTTATTGGTGAAATGAATATAAATCACTTAATGTTTCCTTAATGGAAGAGGTATCTTCCTACCCTAGAGAACATTTGGAAATGCAGGAGCATTTTTGGTCGTTGCAATATGGAGGAGTGGTGATCTGAGACTTTAGTGACCAGGGCCACGGATATGGATTGTCTTGCAATCTGTCAGACAGTCCTGAACAAAGATGTGCCCTGCTCTAAATGCTGATCACTCCTCCTTTGAGAGTAACTGCAAGGAAACAGAAATGTTGGACAAGTTCTGAGCTCTCCTAAGCTTTCAGATTTAGCTTAGGAACATCTTAGCTACCTGTGACCTTGCTGTTTGAGGTTTGGAGTAGAAAGGAGGATTATGCAGTATATCTACCTCGTGTTATGATTTAATGAGATAACATATATAATATCCCCAATAGCATGCTTGTATGTAGCAGGAAGACTAGTGATTTAGGCTTCTTTCCACCTGCCTTTGGGAACAAGCACACTCGTTTGTCAATGTATCAGTCGGACCTGAGATCTGACTCAAAAGAAAGAGGTTTGGGAAGAGGGCCTGGTGTGCTGGCATCTGTCCTTGTGAAATATAAAGAGTACTATGGTATATTCACTGCCCAATTTTTGTGAGGATTCAATGAAATAAATATGGTATGTTTCAAAAGATCAGTGCCTGGCACTTAGCAGTGTCTTGCTAAATAGTTGACTTGATGACTGGCAGCAGAGATCTAAGAAAAGCAGTGCTCTGGCTCAGACATGAAGACGGCACAGATCAAATCATATTCTCTCTCCTTAGCAAAATCGAGTGAGATTTCTTTAGTAAGTTCCTTTCGTCCTCTCTTTCCTGCAAATTAAACAGACTGCCCGCGGAGGACGCTCTTGCTGACTTCAGTCTCCATTCCCACCACTGCAGGTAAGTCATGCTTGGGGCAAAGACACACATCACTCACCTGTTGCATTGTGTCCCTTTGCACCCTTTCAGTTCCCACTGGTGAATGAATTCACTTTCCACCTGCTGCTTATTAGAGAAAATATGTTAGAGCAACATTTAAAATGTTGATAAAAATAGAAAAATCATAATCCTACCCTATCACAAGTATGTTAAAAATTGCCTTTCTGTAAGAACATGTTTTCATAGAGTTTCTACAATAATGCATGCACTATTTGATTTCTACTATATCTAATCTATTTTGTATATTTTCCATGTTTCTATGTAGTTTTCATAATTATAATATTTAATGACTGAAAAATATTTTATTGCTTTAATATGCCAGCCCACCTTGTTGGGTATTGAGGTTGTTCTCACTAGACAGTGCAGTAATATATATATATATATATATATATATTTATAAATAAATCTGTAGTATTGCTAAAATATCGTACAGAATAAATTCCTGGTATTTTAGATAGAGAATTAAAACAGTATGAACATGATGACTCTTGCTTTGTATTTCCTTATTATTTTGCTAAAAGGGTATACCCATTTACAATGTCTTTTAGAAGTATATAGGAATCTGGGGTCATGGAACCAGCAGTTAACATAATGGCTATGTCGCTGGACTCCCACGTAGTCGATTGTGGTTTGAGACCCTGATCCGGTGGCTTAAACTCATGCCGGGCATGTGTGTGTGCATGCCCAAGATCCCGAGAGGAGAATGGAGGAGAGGGGATTGCGGCGTGGCCATCCCCCCAGAGAGTGATTTCTTGCTTTCTGTCTCTCTGTCTCTCTGGTGAGCGCACACACCTTATGGCAAAAACCTCTCCCAAAAAAAAGAAGAATATGGGGTCAGCAGGTAGTGCGATGGTTGGGGTGTTGGATCCCACATGGCTGACCATGATTCGATCTGGTGTTCTCACTTTCCCTTTGTTTCTCTCTGATCAAGTTAAAAAAAAGGGGGGGGGAACCAGTAGATGGCATGATGGTTATGTCTCTAGACTCCCATGTAGCTGACTGAGGTTTGAGTCACAGGCCTGGTGAACTGAAACTCACGCTGAGTATGTGTGTGTGTGTGTGCCCAAAATCTCAAGAGGAGAATGGAGCAGAAGGGATTATGGTGTGGCCATCCCTCCTGGGGGGGGGGTGTGATTTTTCACTTTCTGTCTCTCTGCCTGTCTGGTGAGCACATACCCTATAGCAAAAATCTCTCCTTAAAAAAATGATGAATAAAATTAAAGTAATATTTAATTTTGCTATAACCTTGGACTAAATATTTATTTTTTATTTTTCACATGTCTTCATCAAAGAAATAGAGAAAGAGAAAGAGAGAGAGAGGCAAAGTAAGGAATTGTCCCTGAGGGGATGACTATGCTGTTATCTCTTCTCTTCCATTTTCATCTTGGGATTTTGGGTATGCATACACAAGTACCTGACATGTTTTATAAGCTGCCAGGTCCAGGACTCAAACTCTGCAGTTGACTATGTGGGATCCAGCCATCTTAACCATCATGCCACCTGCTGGCCCAAACCATACCAATTTTTTTTTTTAACTTAGCAGGTGTAAAATTATGCAAGTGAAACTTAATTTGCATTTATTTGATTATCCTCAAGTATAATTATTTTCCATATGTTTTATTTTCTCTATATATTTCCTTTATTGTGAATATTCATATACTCAAACTCCTTCCTAAATGCAATCGAGTACATAGACCACTAAAAATGATGCATAATGAATTGTGCAACTTCTAGTTCCATGGTCTTCCAACTTAACCTCCTAATGCCCAACACACCTTATATTTATCTGAGGGGAGTTGGCTGATCTCATCTAGAATTAAATAATTCTTTTTTTTTTTTGAGAGGTTTTTTTGCTGTAGGGCGCATGTGCTCACCAGACAGACAGAGAGAGACAGAGAGACAGAAAGCCAGAAATCATCCCCCAGGGGGGATGACCACGCTGCAATCCCCTCTCCTCTATTCTCCTCTTGGGATCTTGGGCACGCATGCACACGCGCCCGGCGTGAGTTTTAAGCCACTGGATCCGGGACGCGAACTGTAGTTGACTACGTGGGAGTCCAGAGACATAGCCATTATGCTAACTAATGGTCCCAATAATTCTTTTTTTTAATAACAGATTTCTGGTATAGGTCACATATGCTTGCCTGAGGGACAGATAGACAGAGAGACAGAAAGAGAGAAATCACTCCCTGGGGGGGGATGGCCACACCACAATCCCTTCTCCTCCTGGGATGTTGGGCACAAGCACACACACAGACACACTTGCATGAGTTTCAAGCCACTGAGTCTGGGACCTGAACTGTGGTTGACCTAATGCGAGTTTAATGCCTGAACCACTACACCATCTTCTGGCTCTTAAGATTAAATTATTCTAAACACTATACATAAAACAGACCAAACTCAATTATACACAGTATTCTCAAATATTGTGCCTATATTAGTAAATATCTTTAACACTAGGATATCTAAAATTTTTAGTAGATTTCAGAGACGCTCATGATTCTTAAGCAGCACATGAAGGCAAATGAAAAAACAGTTCAATAATTCTCCTACTCATTTATTTGATAGACATTTAGAGAGGACCTAGAATTTATCGGATTCCATAGTAAATATTTGGCATGTACAAATACCGATAGATTCCTGGGGGAGCTACAGGTGAGTGGAGGAGATGGGTGAACAGAGAAATCACAATGGAGTGTGGGAAGGGTCGTTCTCAGTAACGTGGGGGCACCCACCCAGGCTTCACAGAGGAGTGGATATTTGAGCTAGAATATGAAAGATGAATAGGATTTTGCCAAGAGGAGGATAGAAGAGTGAGGTAGAGAGGACATTTTCAATGCATAGAGAATGGCATGCGAAAGGCATGAAACTATGTAAAGGCAACTTACTAATATTGAGAAGTTTAAGATTTGGGATATATGGTGCAGAAATAGGCCTAGATAAATAGATGGGGGATAGATTTTTATGTCCAGCATAAAAGTCTGTTTTTCATCTTCTGGGAAGGACAGGCTTGGAAGCTTGAATATAGCAGGGAGCCAGGGAAGATTTTTTAAGCTAGGGAGTGATATGGCCAGAGGTTGTTTTTGTTGTGGTTGTTTTTAAGATCACTTCAGGGAATCTACAAATGTCATTATAACATATTCATCCTTTTTTTTTTTTTCTTAAGAGAGATTTCTTGCTATAGGGCACATGCACTCACTGGAGAAACAGAAACAGAGAGACAGAAAGTGAGAAATCTCCCCTGGGGGGGTTGGCCACATCTCTAAGGGTCTCAGGCATGCACACACATGTGCCTGGTGTGAGTTTCAAGCCACCGAAGCTGGAACTTGAACTGTGGTAGACTATATGGGAGTCCAGTGATGTAACCATTACACCATCTGCTGGTCTCATCTCAAAGCTTGGACTCATTAAGTAACTTTGGTGATTCTGTTTTAAGATCTTACTGTTTGCATTCAATACATTGTAGAGTGCTCTCCCTTTATTACCTATGACTACCAGGTTGGAGAAATTGGGGAACATGGGATAAAACTATTTTTAAACAGTATGTTAGCATTATCTTCCAATAGTATCTACAATATTTTCCTTCAAAGAGTATTTTAGCCTTATTTTCCAATAGTATCTACAATATTTTCCTTCAAACTCCAGACACCTTTTTCAGGTGAAGCACCTCTATATTAAGAAACAATGGGTTCCCTTGTGAATTTGTAAAACTGTAATAAGTTGGACAATAAATCACATGATCATGTTAATCTGAGACATCACAGATATTTTGGTCGGGCGGAGAGAACACAGTGGAACTGTGGTATGGCTCACAATTTCTGTTCAGAAGAAGCACTTATATTTCATTGGACAAAGTAAGTACACACCTCTCCTGAGTTCAGAGCATCTCCTGCAGAGGGGGCAATGAAAGTCACAGGGACACGCAAAGTCCTGTGGACTATACAGTCTGCACATGCAATATATATGCAATAACCACATCAAGATATATATCTGAATTATTAAGAAGAGTTTTAACTAGTTTTTTTTTTTCAATGCCACAGGGTATTGGATATGAGAGAAAGAGAGAGAGAAAAAGAGAGAGAAAGAACCCCCCAAGTAGGTCCTGCTCACACTGAAATCCTTTTTCCTCTAATTTTCTATCCCATCAAGATCCTGTATAGGATGGAACTCAAACCCTGGTTGTCCATGTGGGATCTAGCTTCTTCTCTGCAATGCTTAACTGCTATGCTATGGGAATGGTCCTTGCCTATTTTTTTGAGAGACAAAATCAGGGCCAGGCATGTTCCATTTGCTCTTGGCTACATTCCCTCAACTTGCCAGGCTTGGACTATATTTTAGTGTTGACTTGCAAAATACATCTCCTGGGCTTCCTCGATTTTGTTGTTCTCTTCACTGGTAGATTCTGGCTGGAGATTAAAGGACATGAGGAAGGCAAAAGCAGGGTATTTTTCCTTTCTCTCTTTGTTGCCAGTAGTATCTTGGGCTGAAGCTGCATCCCCTCCACCATAGCTCCAAAAACTCCTAGGCAACCCTCCTTGTTGGTCCTGGCTACCTCATGGGCTGCTATGTGTTCATTCCACCCTAGGGAATGACAGTGACTTCTTTAAAAGAGGGCATGTACCCTCACTGAAGACACAGAGAGAGACAGAGAGAGAGAAAGTGAGAAATATCCCCCTCCTTCCTGCGTGATTTCTGGGGGGAGGGGTTTGGGAGAGGGGTGGCCACACTACAATCCCTTTTCCTTCATTATTCTCTTAGGATCTTGGACATGCATGCACACATGTTCAGCGTGTTTCAAGTCACTGGGTCTAGGACTCAACCCACAGTCAACCACGTGGGAGTCCAATACCTTAACCACTATGCCACTTGGTGGCCCCAAAAGTGGTTTCTTTTTTTTTTTTTCTTTTTTTTTTGATAGAGATTTTTGCTCTAGGCATGTGCACTCACCGGAGAGACGGAAAGCGAGAAATCATCCCCTAGTAGAGATGGCCACATCACAATCCCTTCTCCTCTCAGGATTTTGGGCATGCATGCACATGCACTCAGTGTGTTTTAAGGTGCTGGGTCTGGGACTCAAACCATGGTCAATTACATGGGAGTCCAGCGAGGTAACCATTATACCATCTGCTCGTCCTGACTTCCTTTGGTTCCTAATCTCCAGCTGCCTCACTGTTTTCTTCTTCTGCTCTTTTAATGCTCTATAAATGGTTCCTCCATATTAAACTCCCTCTATTGAATGACCTAGTATAGGTTCTTTTTGAATGACTGGACCCTGTGTAATACAAATTCTATTCTGTTATACAAATCGGTTACCTCTCTCAAACTTTTCCACTTCTTTATACAATCTTTACTCTGGTGGTACATTTGCTAGAATTAACTATGGATACTTTAGAAAGTGTGTTTAGGCTTCTTTAAACCTTATAGCCCAAGATTATGAGCCCACATTTTTGTTCTAGACCTAACAGATATGACAGTGCAGCACAAAAAATGCTTTTAAAATATTAATGGGGTTAGCAAGTAGTATAGAGTTTGGGGTGCTGGACTCCCACATGGTGGACCTCAAATCCTGGACCTGGTGGTTTGTTTTCTCACTTTCCCTGTCTCTCTCTGGTGAGTGCATGTGCCCTGTAGCAAATTTAAAAATAATAACAATAAATAAAATTAATAAATAATTCTTTAAAAAATTTACAAGCTCTCATCCCCTTTAAAAACATGGCAGAGCAGAACAAGGGCAAGAGCACTACCTGAGGTCAGAATTGGGCCCAGATTCCACTCCTTAAAACACAAGATAAACTTTTGGGACCAGCAGTTGGAGTAATGGCTATGTCGCTGGACTCCCATGTAGTCGACTGCAGTTCAAGTCCCAGACCCAGTGGCTTAAACTCATGCTGGGTGCATGTGCATGCATGCCCAAGATCCCAAGAGGAGAATGAAGGAGAAGGGATTGCAGTATGGCCATTTCCCTTTGGGGGGTGATTTCACACTTTCTGTCTCTCTGTCTCTGTCTGTCTTTCTGGAGAGTGCACATGCCCTATAGCAAAAATCTCTCCAAAACACACACACACACACACACACACACACACACACACACACACACAAAGATAAATGTTTCACATGTGTGTGATTAAGATACTTCTCATCATGCAGATACTGGCATTACCTAGCCTGTGGGCATTCTGTATCCTATTCATATATATGTTATCTATACATTCATACTCATATGTGTAGATTTAATTAGTTAAAAAAGTCGAGTTATATTAATTCTCCATAAAGAGTTTATTTAAAGTCATTTAGAATATAATGATCAAAGCCAGAGGATGATTTATTTAGAAGCTCCTATGTCTTAAATAAATTTTTTACTGATGTGTTTGATAAAATAATGGAAACAAATTTTAAATTTGGAAGAGAGTAAATCAAGATACTGAAGAAAAAAGACTCAATGGCATCTGGACAGGAGACTTTTTTGCAAATAAGTCTGGAGTGAATGGGCCAGTGACAGCCTTGGAGATAGCGAAGTCAGTCACATGATGCTTCCCCTGCATTAACAAGGGAATTTTGCTTCAAGGTCTGCAAGGGAGCGAGCAGGAAGGGTTGGTTTCTAGGGAACAGTTTGCTCGACCTGACTCAGTCTGCTGCAGGTCTTAGAACACCAGCGGGATGACTGCTGCTGGGGAAGCCTCAGTGGTAGCAGCATTAAGTGTTTTCTAATCGTCCCAAGGGACCCCTGAGGAGCTTCTCCCCAGGGACCTTATTGCCTTGTAGGACAGGCTCACACATGGGAGCTGGGCAGTTGCTAGGGTTTTTTGTTTGTTTGTTTTGTTTTGTTTTGTTTTGTTTTGTTTTCCTGCATCAACATGATGGCAGGTTCCTTTGAGGAAAATTTGCTGAAGAATATACTGACAGTGAACCCCTGATGTGCCTGAGCATTGGACTTTGGAGGCAGAGTGACCTGAATTCAAATCCCAGCCCAGCCACTTACTAGCTACGTGAGTGTGAGCATGTTAGGCAGTTTCTTTGAACCACAGTCTCTGCCTTCATAAAAGTGGAAACTATGATGTCTTTGGGGGCAGGAATATGTACATGCATATGTTTATGTATATATGTATATGTATGGATAATGCCTAGTTCATAAAAAGTACCCGATGAGGCATTATTACTTTTTTTTGAGGCATCATTTATTATTGTTGACAAGGTAGCTATTCATATTGCTAAATTTGTAGAATGATCACAACTATTTATAATATAGTTAGTTCTATGCCTTTGCCTTTGTACAATACTACAGGGTCCCTTTAATCTAGTTTTCTCACTATACAGACTAAGAAACTGAAGCCCAAAGAAGGTAAATAACTTGTCTGCCCAAATTAGACAAGTAGTGAGTAGTAAACCTTGAACTAGAACCCAGTTTCCTGATTCCCATCCTGTGGCCTTTTCCATCTGGATAGACACACTCTCTTGCTCATCCCTTGCACAGCAACGATCTCAGTAGTGATGGTATAATGCATCAAGAAAGGGTCATACCAGCATCAGATCTTTCTCTTCCTCATTTGAGTCTAACTCCCTACCTCTTTCCATCTCTTCATTTTTATGCCAGAGACTTAATTTTTTCTCCCCTGAATTTTATTCTTTGCCCACTCTTTCTTAAATACTCTGGCATTCTGTGCTTCATTGGCTTTTAAATGTAATCAACAAACATTTACTGAGGACTTCTCAGGTCAGACACTAAAGAAGACATTTCCTAGATAATCTTAGTAAGGGCAGGCCAGTCAAAGGCATGGAGGTTAAGGTGCTGGATTTCATATGGCTGACTCTGTGGTTCAAGTCCTGGATCTGGCAGCTTGAAAAACATACTGGGCATGTGTGCCCAAAATCCTGAGAGGAGAATGGAGGAGAACGGATTGCAACATGGCCATGCCTTCTTGAAGGGTGATTTCTCTCTCGCGTGTCTCCAGTGAGTACATGTACCCTACAAAAAAAATCTTCCAGGGGTTCACAATCTCTGGAGGAAATTAACTTAAACAGAGGTTGCAGTACCTTGTGCTTAAGAGGGGAACAGAGGAACATAGGACCCCAAAATTTCCTACCAGCAGGAGGCAGTACAGCACGGTGACTGACGACACAGGCTCTGGAGTCAGATATGGATTTGAATCTCAGCTCCCCTACCCATGTGTTCCATCGGAAGAAATGATATAGACTCAACAAGCTTTGGTTTCCTCTCCTATGAAGGAAGAGTCATAACAGTAACTGCCACAGAGGAAGCATGGGGCTTAAATGAGAAAAGTTTAAAAACTTTCAATATTTCAAAATATGTGCAAGTTGTCATCTCCCTTTAAATATAGAGCTGGGCAGGGTAAGGGCAGGGAAGCAGTCTGAGAGCCCATAGCAAAGCAGTCAATCAAAGCAATTTCTTATTGCCTTAAGAGGGGAGAGTAAACAGAGATTACTCATCATCGAATAGCTGGAGTCTAGGTTATTTATGAAAAAGAATCAGGATCTCTCCTCTTTCTGCAGCCAAAGCAAAAAATTTCATAGTTCTGCTTCAAATTCAAATGATCAGCATGATCACGAAAGGCTGAGGAACCCACCCCGAGGGTGGTTGATGATCGACTTTCTATGGCGGCTGGCCTGTCTGAGCTGACGGGCAAAGCTTGTGCAAATCCTGCATCTTACAACCTGTGTGGTCCAGCTGTGGACTGAACAAAGAGCGGCATATGTGATGGGAAAGCTTTGAATAGAGCCTGAGATTGCACGTTTCTGTGTGCGGGGAAGGGTTTACTCAGTGAATACTCCATTTCTGCTTCTAGCATCCTTTCCAGCTAAGGAGCGTAGGGCTGGAAACAGAAGGTTATTATCTCGACTTTGCTGGCTCTGTTTCCCGAGGAAGGTGAGCTGATCATTTTCTATTCGGCTTCCAGCAAATAGAGAAGTTCCCCAGGCAAGAACAAAACCACTCCGACCAAAACAAACAAACAAACAAATAAATAAATAAAAATAAAGATAGCCAGAACAAAATACAAATGTCCTCTACCCTACTTAGTATTTGGGAAATGAACTTTCTGGGAGAGGAGCATTATATTGTATTAATTCTTCAACAGGCTGGCATACCTGTGGGTTTCAGTGAAGGAGGCTCTGTAAGCTATGTCATTCTGTGTGACTCACGTGGTCCTTTGTGTGTGTGTGTGCATGTGTGTGTGTGTGTCTATGTGTGTTCATATGCATGAGTGAGTGTGTGTGTATGCATGCACATGTGTTGGTGGGGGTGGGGACTGGTTTTAAGGGGAATGCAATAGCTCAGACAGGGTAAAAACTCATTTTCGTTTGGAATCAAATGCATTCAGAGCTGGGTAAAATGAAAAACTTTATTCAGCATTTTCTGAAAGAAGCCACCCAAGGTCTTCTCTCTCTAGCATCTGGGACCACAAAAGCCACCTCAGTCACACAGGTTAGGTCCATGCACACACGTATGTAATTTTTAATATCCCCACATGACCAGAATGGATTTGTTCCATTCAGTGGGAAGCCACAACATTTATTACATCTCTTTCTCAAATAAACCTCAAAGCGAGCATTTCATCTTTCCTCATGTAATCATCATAAGGTAGAAAATGAAATTTTCCAAACCTAAAAGCATGTTGCTAAGAGCTTCAGGGCACTGCATGTCACTTCTTACTTTGATGTGTTCATGGAAGGGGGTGGGGGAATGACAAAAAAAGAAAAAAAAAAGCAGAAAGGAAAGAAAAGAGAAAGAAAGATGCACTGCGTCTCCCTTGAGATGTTCAGAAAGCATTTTTTTTTAACTCTTTATGTAGTGACAAGATGGAGCTGATTAAAAGAAGACAAGGAAAGTCTCTGTGCCAGACCACTTCAGAAATGAAGCATTCCAGAAAGGCATGTACAAACTCTTGTCAGAAACAGGAATGATTTCACGGCCCCTCTTGCATATTAATGAACTACAAGTAACCTCAGTTTAGTGCTGCAGATGCAATGTTTCAGGAGCCGTGCCAGAATTCAGCGATAAATGCCAGCTCCAGGGGAAATGCATTTCAGGATAGAATTAGGAGAGCAGCCATGTGAGACGTCCACAGAAATTACCCCCCACCTCGAAACGCAAGGGGATTTCTGCGGAGCAGGACAGCGATGGCTTGGTGCATGTGGGGTGTCCTGGGCTGTTTATCTGAGTCTGATTCTTGGGTGTGAACTCATCGTCATCTCCTCCAACACTGCATATTTCCTTGAGCATCATTCATCTAAAGGTCAAGTTCAGGTGAATTGATGAATTTTGCTGCCTATTTTTCTGGAGTGATTTAAAAGAGAAAACCGTTTAAACATATAATTCCCTTTGCTTTAGAAGCAAAACACCCACCTCTTCCTACCCCTTCTCCTGCAGCCTCCACTGCCTGGCAGGTGTTTTTATTTCCCAACTTCTTGCAACCTGTGGTTGCATTTTCAGACAGAAGGGAAGCTCTCGGCAATTCTTTTTTCTTCCAGTGCTCTTCCAGAATTTGCTTGATTCTCGCCCCCTTGCTCACTCATTCCCCTTTGCCCCATGCGCATAGTACAACCGTCACTGTCGTCTGTGCTCACCATCTGTTTCTAAAATTCCTATGATACAGAAATCACATGACAGTTTGAGGTGCAGCCATTTCGATACTGAGAGCTTTCTCCTGGCAGGCTTCGGAAGCGACGACTGTGTGGCTCTGCCGTAGGAGGCTGACCGGCTCACACGTGCCATAGCTAGCCTTCTTGAAGGACCTTCAAAAGCACTGCTGAGTAGATCAGATGTTTTTGTGAGATGGAAAATGAAGAATAAAGCCACAGCCTTCATGTTCAGCTGAGACTCAGGCTAGCTTGCAGCCAAGGAGAAGAGAAAATACAGACAGCAATGCTGTGTACTATCATGTGAGAAAAATAACACAGACCTAGGACTGACAGGCTCTCAGTCAACTCTTGCCACCTTAATAATGCCACATAACAAAACACTCTGAGATTCAACAGCTCAACACATAATGAATCAATCTCATTTCTAGGTCTGCAGGTCGCTGAGGGTTGGCTGACCTAGGCTGGGCCTAACTGGGCTGGCCTCCAAGCTGCAGATCAGGTCCAGTTCTGCATCCCCTGTCTCTCATCCTCCAGGATGAGCGAGCTACCTGATACATCTTCTGAGGTGACAGCAGGAGTGTAAGAGAGTAGATTCAACTGTGCTTGTGTCAAAGCTGTTAAGATTCCACTGGCTAAAGCGAGTCACATGACTAAGGTCCAACAGCGAGGGTGGAAGAGGGTAAGTGACATAATGAAGCCCTGGTTCAGTGGAAGTCAGAAAGTACACCCCTCCCAGTGGAGGTAGGGAAGGGGTGGGAATAATTCGATAATAACATACAATCCACCATATCTGCTAAGGTGAGCAGACAGGTGCCCACCTAAGTATCCATTCCTTCTCTTGGTAATTACCTCAGTTTTAATTCTGGTGCCCACAATTCCTTAGCAGTTACGCCTTTCAGAGAAACTAATGCTGTACCCAGTTCTAGAGACCAGGCAGACAGGTGGGGCTATGTGCCCATCATAATCCTATCCCCTGGCCACAATTACTGGCTTAAGAATAAATATGCAACCACATTTGGAGCAGGGAGGAGGAATAGGCTAGGAACTCCTGGAAACGAGCTTTCTTCCTATGCTTTGCAAACACTAGAGGAGAGGCTCTAAGTAGTGTGGCATAGAGCCATGCCTTTCACAGCTGCTGAGAAATGAGGATAAGCTGGCATACTGAGGGTCCAGGAGAAAACAGAAGAAAAATTATCTACTCCCGGATCAATCCCAACCTGAAGCTCACCCTGCTTAGGGTGTTATTTATTTATTTTCTGTTAGTGAGCTAATGATGTTTTATATATATTAACTTTCTTTAGTTTATTGGGTTTTTAGTTAGTTTATTGGGTTGAAACTACTTGCACTCTCTGAGTGCCTGGGGTACTGGAGTATACGTGTAGTGGTGTGAGATTTAATTCTTTTGTGCCTCATATGCCTAAGACTCCTGTTCCACAGTAAGGGATAATCGTTGTATTCCAACAATGTGACAGGCAAGTCAAACCCTGGCACCTGGCCCTCAGAGCCATCGCACACAACTCTGCAGGTTGTTCCCGAGATGAGGGAATGCTGATGACTGGGGGCACAGTTACTTCACCAAGCTCTGTACCCATGGGGCTGCCTCCCACCAAAGAGGATAGGATTTCCTAATCTCACTCAAACCCGTGAGTTAGCAAAGGCCTGATAGAAGACGTTTCACAAATATCAGCTCCTTCCTTTTCCCCTCCACAGTCATTACTTGTTCTGATAGTTAAAACATAAAACTGATAGAATTTTCTGTTGTTTAGCAATAGAACTTTGAATAAACACTGTCAATTTTCTTAAAAAGCAGCCGATTTCCCCCTTGTTTTGTGGTCATTCTCTTTCCATATTCTTCTCCCGAAGCTTATTTTTCTTCCCTCTCTATTCTCTGTTTTCTCTCTTCTCCTACTTTACCACAGCCTCTTTCCTTTCCCCCTCAAGTCTTTGCCTGTTTTTCCTTCTCTCTCTCTCGGAAAGGACTTCTGAGGGCCTGGCTTTTAAATCTCAGGGTCATATGTAAAAGCTGACATGCTTTCTCCAAAAGTAGAGTTTCTCTAGTGAAAGAGACCACAACACACATCCTGGCTCCATGACTTTGGCCATACTAAGTTCCCTGGACCTTCCTTTCCCCCCTCTGTAAAATCGGTCCATTTTACTTACCTTTGGAGCCATTGTGGAAGACTGAATGAAATGATGGATGTGCCAAGTGCCTGAGACCACACAAACATCAGCTGTAGCTTCTTCTCCCCCTGGCTTCATTAAGTAAGGTCATGGTTGTTAAAATGCCCAGCACACAATAGGCAACCAAACATTGCACATACATCACTTACTTCGGATTTAAATAGAACAGCTGCCAGCACCATCATTTTCCTGTCTTAGCATTTTTCCCCATAAACAAGTCTTTACCTAATTGTTGGAGTAGTTGAAACATCTCTTGTCCAAACATGGACAGAGAACACAGGGGTGAACTGTTTAGTTCACGACTACTGAGAGAATTCTGGGAACGCTTCCTGCATGCCCTTAGGCAGATGGTCGGCCCACATATATTTCAACAGCACAAATTAATGTAAAACATATTCATGTATGTATTAATTAATGCTAATGCATTCATACACGACTCAGATAATGGGCAGTCCATTCTGACACCTCCCTCCTAATTCATCCACCCTAAAGAGACTGAATCTTGCTTAATTTTGGCTCAAACAAGTATATCTACTGTGGCTTCAGGGCCTCCTTTCTTCCATACTCCCTATGGCCACCTGCTGGCTATCGAAGCATTTCTCTAACTGGCGAAAAAGCCTTCTGGATTGTAATTAGATGAGGGAAGAAATGGCATCTGCATAAACACTTGGCTAATGTAGTAAGAGGAGTATGAATGCATTTCTATCTCAGAGAAAACCAGATAGAAATAAAAGTAAAGTAATAGTACTTGAAAAAGATGCTAAAGCAGAGGATGCCACCTTGGAGTGGAGGAGGTCCCAGGAAGGAAAACTAAGGGGGCACAAAGGCAAGCATGAAGATCTAGAAAATTGTCCAGTGCTGGATCTTTCTTTTTTGACACAATAGATGTGCTCTGAGGATTTTTTTTTAAAAAAAATGGAGCATCATAATTTAAGCTAAGTTTGAACTTACGATGTTTTTGTTGCTTTTAAAAAAAGAATTAATTATTTCATTTATTATTATTAGTTAAAAATTTTTTATAGGGCATGCGTGCTTATTAGAGAGAGAGAGAGAGAGAGCAAGCAATCTGCCAGGTCCAGGACTTGAACCACAGTTGGCCATGTGGAAGTCCAGTGTCTAAGTCACCGTGCCATCTGCTGTTTTATAAATATGAGTTACTTTTAATAGAGGAACATTTTCCTCAGGGAATTATTTAATGATGGAGCTTGAATATAGTATTTAGAAACTGATGAAGTCTCTGTCTTTAAGGATTTTATGGTCAAATTTTTACTACAGAGTAAGATAAGACAAATATAAAGTACAAATATGTAAAAATATATAACATCCTGCTCTTTATTGACCCTTCCTAAAGTCCACATTCTGTTGGCCTCATCTCTGCTGGATGTGCAAGTCTTAGGGACTAGATTGTCAGAACTTCTACTTGCAGGTTAAGAATTAAATAGAAAATTCTTCCTGAACCCTGAAGAGCTGTCACTCTGTGTTCTCTATTGTATATTTCTATTCAAAATGGAAGGTTTTCATTCCTGTCTTTTTAAAAGGCATAACCCATGAATGAAAAATAAGTCATTAATACTGAGGATGAAGAAGATCATAGGTCAGATGTGGAGTCCATACCAGGTGGATGGGTAAATGAGAAAAACAAAATAAGCTCTTCCTTGCCGACACTGGGCGTTTTTAAAGCCCTTTCAACAGCATCATCACAATCATCCTGTGAGGGCCTGAGGACACAAGGTAGAGACCAGGGCTCTATTCACATGTGCTTCTGCTTTTTTGAATTAAAGAGCCTGGGAGAGGAACCAGCAGTTAGCTTAATGGCTATGTCGATGGACTCCCATGTAGTCGACCACAGTTGGAGTCCTGGACCCAACGGCTTAAACTCATGCCGAGCGCATATGCATGCGTGCCTAAGATCCCGAGAGGAGAATGGAGGAGAAGGGATTGCAGCGGTGATTTCTCGCCTTCTGTCTCTCTGTCTCTCTCTGTCTTTCTGGCCCTATAGCAAAACAAACAAAAAAACAAAAAAACAAAAAGAACAAAAAAACAAAAAAACCTCTTCAAAAAAAAAGAAAGAAAGAAAAAAAAAAGAGCCTGGGGGAAATGACTGTGGTGATAGCATTATCTAAGACAACCCCCAGTGTTTCCTCCCTCTTGGTGTTCCTCTCCTTGAGTGTGGACTGGATCTAGTGACTCCTAAGGAATAGAAGGTGGTGGGAGTGATGGGATGTTGCTTCTGAGATTAGGTTATAAAAAGACTGTGGCTTCTGTCTTAGGGACATTTTCATTCTTCCTCCTTCTTGGATACTCTTACTCTTAGGACAGGAAGTTGCCAATATGACAAAGAATCCAAGTCTCTAGCCAACAGTTGGAAAGGATCTGAGGCTGGCCAATGCCATGTGTGAGATAGGAAGTGAGTCTTCCCCCAGTTGGGCTCTGACAGGACTGCAGCCTTACCTGTTGCCCTGATAGCAGCCTTTTGTGAGACCCTGAGCTGGGGCCACTTGGCTAAGCCACTTCTGGATTCCTGACGTAGAGAAACTATGAAATACTAAATGTCTGGCTTTTTGCTGCTGAATTCTGGGCTATTTCCCATGCAGCAATAAATGATTGATATTTTGTGTTTTTTTAAAAATTGCTATATCATCGATCTGCCTATCTAAGTTTATTTATTTCTTCTGCAAATGAGAGGGGTTTGGGGGACAGCATTCCCAACAGGGTCTTGATGCTGTGATCTACTCCCAGCCTTAAGCCAGGCCTGGATCATTGGAACACATTTTACTCTTCGGATGCCGTCTGTCTGGCCTTGGCCTCTAGTCTTTTAAGTTATGTTTTAAGCTGCTAATAAAACTAAAATATGCTTATTGTGTTTTCTTTTTTCTTTTTTTTTTCTGAGAGGTTTTTGCTATAGGGCATGTGCGCTTGCCAGAAAGACAGAGAGAGACAGAAAACAAGAAATCACCCCTCACGGGGGATGGCCACGCCGCAATCCCTTCTCCTCTTGGGATCTTGGGCATGTACACATAAGCGCCCGGTGTGAGTTTAAGCCACCAGGTCTGGGACTCGAACCACAGAGGACTACATGGGAGTCCAGTGACAGCCATTATGCCAACTGCTGGTCCCGAAAATATGCTTATTGTTAAAACAGAAAAAAACAACAACAAAAACAAAAACAAAACAAAAAAACCAAGGAAACCCAAAAACACCATGAAAGTTGTAAACAAGATGGTACTTGTCCCATACTCTCCACAGAGTAGACAGAGTAAGCTCTTTAAAATGTGAATCAGGGGCCAGGTGGTGACATAGCAGTGGCATACTGGACCCACATGGGAAAGGTCCTGGATTCATGTCCCGGGACCTCTCTTAACATGCCAGTTGCACGTGTTTGCTTGTCTGTCTCCACTTGAATACTGGTTCCGTAAATGCAGGGCTTTTGTTTTGTTCATTACTATATTCCCAGCTCAATAAACACTTGTTGAATGAATGCTAGGATTATCCTTGTACTCCCTTTCATTCTTTATTCTTTGTTCTTCCCTCTATGCAATTTTTTTAGATATTTTGGTTTTACAAGCAGAAAGTAAAACATAATTTAAAATTAGTACACAGCTACAAAACTTTTTAAACTCTTAAAACATAATCTCTGTACTGTAATCTGTAATAAAACTTTTTTGTGTTTCAGTTTCCTCATCTTGATGTCTCAAGGGCATTGAATGAAATAATGCAAGTAACACACTATGCACAGTAGTCCATAGTGAAAAAATCAATAAACGTCAAAGAAACAGGAATCTCATCTCAAAAGTTTGAGTATATGGGCCAGCAGGTGGTGTGGTGGTTAAGGGGGCTAGACTCCCATAAGGCCCACTGCGGTTTGAGTTCCAGACCTGGCGGTTTGCCTTTTCACTCCCCCTCCCCCCTCTCTCTCACTCTGTCCCTCTCTGATAAAATAAAAATAAGTAAATAGATAAAGTTAAATGAAATAATTCTTTTAAAAGACAATTTGAGTATTATAAATGATGAAAATGATTGTCATAAGTTTCCTTAAAAGTGAGTTTGCAGAAAGGAACATATAGAACCAAGTTTTTGTATCCATATCATCTTCTCTCCTTTTATTTATTTATTTGTTGGTCTTCCTCTTTGCTTCATTGACATTTTAGAGTCTCTTTTTCCAGACACACCTGCCTTTTTTCCATGTAAATGAAGCTATTTCTTCTACTCTCTTACATGGAAATGCCCTTTCCCCTCAACTCAGAATTCCTTGTGATGAAATGTATTTGAGGACAGGAAAGACGAGGAAGAGACCTGATCAGACTTTTCCTGGGATAGAGGCAGGGTTATCTGGGTTAGGGACAGAAAGAAGAAGTGAAGACTTACATAATGGTATATATTTTTTTCTAACAGAAATTATTTGCAATTTAACTGTTGCTAATTATTAGACATTTAGTCACAGAACTTTTACTATTCTTTTTTTAAAAATAATTATTTATTGGGACCAGCAGATAGCATCATGGTTATGTTACTGGACATGTCCCGGGACCTCTCTTAACATGCCAGTTGCACGTGTTTGCTTGTCTGTCTCCACTTGAATACTGGTTCCGTAAATGCAGGGCTTTTGTTTTGTTCATTACTATATTCCCAGCTCAATAAACACTTGTTGAATGAATGCTAGGATTATCCTTGTACTCCCTTTCATTCTTTATTCTTTGTTCTTCCCTCTATGCAATTTTTTTAGATATTTTGGTTTTACAAGCAGAAAGTAAAACATAATTTAAAATTAGTACACAGCTACAAAACTTTTTAAACTCTTAAAACATAATCTCTGTACTGTAATCTGTAATAAAACTTTTTTGTGTTTCAGTTTCCTCATCTTGATGTCTCAAGGGCATTGAATGAAATAATGCAAGTAACACACTATGCACAGTAGTCCATAGTGAAAAAATCAATAAACGTCAAAGAAACAGGAATCTCATCTCAAAAGTTTGAGTATATGGGCCAGCAGGTGGTGTGGTGGTTAAGGGGGCTAGACTCCCATAAGGCCCACTGCGGTTTGAGTTCCAGACCTGGCGGTTTGCCTTTTCACTCCCCCTCCCCCCTCTCTCTCACTCTGTCCCTCTCTGATAAAATAAAAATAAGTAAATAGATAAAGTTAAATGAAATAATTCTTTTAAAAGACAATTTGAGTATTATAAATGATGAAAATGATTGTCATAAGTTTCCTTAAAAGTGAGTTTGCAGAAAGGAACATATAGAACCAAGTTTTTGTATCCATATCATCTTCTCTCCTTTTATTTATTTATTTGTTGGTCTTCCTCTTTGCTTCATTGACATTTTAGAGTCTCTTTTTCCAGACACACCTGCCTTTTTTCCATGTAAATGAAGCTATTTCTTCTACTCTCTTACATGGAAATGCCCTTTCCCCTCAACTCAGAATTCCTTGTGATGAAATGTATTTGAGGACAGGAAAGACGAGGAAGAGACCTGATCAGACTTTTCCTGGGATAGAGGCAGGGTTATCTGGGTTAGGGACAGAAAGAAGAAGTGAAGACTTACATAATGGTATATATTTTTTTCTAACAGAAATTATTTGCAATTTAACTGTTGCTAATTATTAGACATTTAGTCACAGAACTTTTACTATTCTTTTTTTAAAAATAATTATTTATTGGGACCAGCAGATAGCATCATGGTTATGTTACTGGACTCCCGCATAGACTGTGGTTCAAGTCCCAAACCTGGCAGCTTAAACTCATGCCGGATGTGTGTGCATGTGTGTCCAGGATTCTGAGAAAAGAATGGAGAAAAAGGGATTGCAGCATGGCCACACCCCCTGGGGGGGTGATTTCTCATTTTCTGTCTCTCCGTTTCTGTCTGTCTTTCCAGTGAGCACACACACCCTAAAGCAAAAATCTCTCTATTAAAAAAATATTACTTATCTAATTTTTATTTATTATTATTATTTTTAATTTTGCTACAGGGCGTGTGCACTAGAGAGAGAGAGAGTGAGAAAGCGAGCTGCCACGTCCAGGAATTGAACCACAGTCAGTCATGTGGCAGTCACACGCCTTAACTACCACACCACCTGCTGACACATGCTTTTTGTTATTCTAAATGTCACGGTATTGAACATACATGCATGTTAGTTTCTCACAATTCTGCTTATTTCTCTAGGTTGGGATATTAGGTAGGGGTCATAAAGGAAACAGAAAACAGAGTCAAAAGGAGCAACAGAGGACTATTTGGAAGACTGGGAAGGCATAGGGGCCAAGAGAGAGCAGTGTTTGGAGTCTAGAGTAAAGTGGAGCTTGGCTGCAGCAGCGGCTGTAGAGCAGAAGATGGCCCCACAAAAAGAGCCGGCCACCTATCCTGGAGAAATTCAGCCACTTCTGACAGGCCGCCTCGCTGGGAGGACCCAGGGAGCTATATGCTCCCAGCTCTCCCTCCTTCAGTCCTCCAATCCTACTGGTGATTTCCACCAGCCCAATCTAGCCAGAAATCAGAAGAGTAGGGAGCCCATGATGCAAAGAGGAAGAAGGGTAAAGAATGGATCTACCTGGGAGACCTAATGGATAATATTCACCAGAGAAGAACTTTTAGAAGTGAACTTTTCATGTCAAAAGAAATGATGAGGTTTAAAATGTTTAACATATATTTTCTTAGATGTTATTAAAAAAGAAAAAAGGTTAAATTCTTGGGACCAGCTGGTAGCATGGGGTTAGGGCAGTTGGATCCCACATGGCTGACTGTACGGTTTGATTCCCAGACCTGCACCTTGAGAAACATACCAGCGTGTTGGTGTGCACGCCAAAATCCCCTGAGGAGAAATGGAGGAGAAGAGATTGTGGCATGGCTATCCTTTCTGCGGGATGATTTCTCACTTTCCCTCTCTGTCTCTTTCTGACAAGCACACATGCCCTATAGCAAAGTAAAATAATAATAATAATAAATGACATTTTCTAAATTTGCTCTGTGTTCATTGAATTCTATTTCCTGTACCCTCAGCACACAAAATAGATTACTCTTCCCAGCCTTCTTTGCAGTTAGGTATAGTCACGTGACCGGGTTCTGGCCCATGGGGTGTAGTGGATGGAAACGATACACACTAGTTCCAGGTCTAGACCATGAAAATTTCCCATAGGCAATCCCCTATATTCCTTTCCCTTTCTGATCAGGTTGAATTTGAAATATAACCATGGTGACCTTGGCAATTATGTGTTAAAGATGGAAGAACCACCTGATGGCAGATACTTAGGTCCTGCTGTTTCAAGGAGGGTCACCAGGGACAAAGATATTTTCCTGTGATGTTCTTGGGCACTACATCTGTATGTTGTTAAGTCACTGTAGCAGGCAGCATGTGTTACATTCTTACATACTTTGGCCGATCTCTGATTTTAGCTGCAGCTGAGGTGAAGAGTTCTGTAATAGCCTGGAAAGATTTTGTGTTGACTGTAACTAATCTCGAATATACACTGAGCATCCTCCTACTTTTTTTTTGCCCTGGTGTCTTCTCTGCCACTGAAAAAACCTGCTCAGCCTGCTCACAAGTAAATATATCATGGACAAGCAAAAGGACCCCTTGAGGCAACCCTCAACCAGTGGGGACAGCAGTGAACAGATAAATGCTCCTACTTCTTCCCTTTGGGAAGACACTTTCGGAAGGCATTCTGACTACTTCTCAGGAACCCTTGCAGAATTGAACCTACAGCAGTGACCTCGATGACACATTTTGTATCGTGTCTTCTGTCTCCCTCTTCTCCTTTATCTTTCATTTTTTAAAACTTAGTTTACTATAGGGTACGTGAGTACATCAGAGAGGTAATGAGAGATCTCTTTCTCTCCCAGAGGAGATAACCATGCTGCAATACCTTCTCTCAGGATTATGGGCATACATGTGCATGCATCAGGTGTGGTTTTCAAGTTGCCTCGTTAGGATTCAAACTGCTTAGTCACCCAGGTGGGATCCAGCTGCCTTAACCTCCGTGCCACCTGCTGGCCCCAGTATCACTTTTATTCTTTAGTTTTTAACCTCTGGAATCACTTCCCAAGGGAACTATCAGCACTCAAGGCCTTGACAGCCTCTGCTTTTGGGGAAACCCAAACTAAGATGGCCATTGACATTTCAGGACTTATCTATTACAACTCCCGGAGTTACCTTAAGAAAGAAGGTGGGTAGTAACATTAGTGAGATGCTGAGTCACGATACAATTTTAAAATGGGGCATGGGTGTATAAGTCAGGGAGTGGAAGTGAAGAAACTGTTTCAAAGGCTGAGAGAACAACTTACATATTATACAGTGACAAAACACTTGACAAAACTATTGTCCAGGGTGGCCCAGAAGACAAAACACGTGTTTTTGAGATGGTAATTCTAAGGGAGGTGGTTGGTTGAAATCACAGTAATGAAATATGTTGGCTTTCATTTTCCATTTTTAGAAAATTATCATAGAAAAAGAGATAACTATGAGTGAACAGATGAAAAGAATGTGATATACAAATACACAGTGGAATATTAGTCAGCCTTTAAAGAAGGTAATTCCAACACATACCAGAACATGGATAAACTTTGAAGACATTATACTAAAGTGAAATAAGTCAGGCACACAAGCACAAATACAAAACTATCATCCAGGGTGGCCCAGGAGACAGGCCATATGTTACTGAGATGGTAATTGTAATGTAATTCTACTTTCACATAGTATCTATAGCAGTCAGATTCATAAAGAAAGCAAGTATTAGGTTGTTGGAAAATTTATGATACATTTTTCAAAATATATGTCATGACTTTTCTGACAACCCAATGGAACAGTAGTGGCCAGGGTCTGAGAGGAGGCAGGGAAGGGGGAGTTATTGTGTGATAAGGACAGCTTCCGCTTGGCGATCTGTAGATGGTGGTGATGCTGCACCCCCACAGGAATGTACTTAAGGCTATTCAGCTATACATTTAAACATGAATAAAGAGGTAAATTTTATGGTCTGAATATGTTATTACAATAATAAAAATTATTATTTTTATAAACAATGATTTCCTAGAATAATAAAATAAATTATTATTCCATCCTCAGGATGGAATTTACTAGTTAGTAAGCAGGATAAAAAGGATGAGAGAGTCCAGAAATTTGAGGCACCAAGAGTTGGAAAAGCTGTTTACTTCAGGCCCCAAATTGTAGGAAATAAGCATGGAATGGATTTGTGCAGCAAAAGCCCAGTAAGAACCAGCCTTGTGGCAAACATCAGATGGAGGGCATGGCCTTCCCACCCCTACTGTAATCCTCCATAGCTTCAAGAAAGTCACCGTGAAGTGAGGTGAGAGGAGCTTGGAGCAGGGGTGGTTGATAACAAAACGTAATTTTGGTCTGGAAATCATATTTAGAACAGAACTTTGGGTGTGGTTACTAGCACATGAACCTGAATGGAAACAAATATATCAGAAACAGAGTATATCTTTTAGGGCACAGCAATTGCTAATAAAACCACAAGTCTGGACTGAAATAAATGTCTAACTAGATGAGGTTTTAAAACAACTGTCGAGTCTCCAAATTTTACCAGCTTTAAGTGTGCTGTAAAAATTGTATAGCCTCCAGAAAGAGTTTTTTCTTCAATAGGAAGTGACTTTGAAAATGGTATGGCAGGATATTGGACAATCAGGACTTTCTCAGAAGGCAGAACCGGAGGCCAGGAACATGGGTAAGAGTTATTCCCAGAGAGCAGAGCTAAGGTCTAACCTGTGACCTAAAGTGGGGAGTGGGAACCTCACAGTGTCACCCCAACAGGATTACCCTATGCCGGATGTCAATCTATGGCGTGTATCGCCATTCCTCTGCTGTCCACCTGGAAGAATTTATTGCTGTTAGTCTTTCCCTGGCCCACTAAGTGGATGTGCTGCATTGAGTCACGGAAGATAATTTGTCTTTTTTATTTGTCTTAATCAGAAAACAGCTTTTTATGTTTCTGTCAAGTAAATGTGCTTTTTTTTTCTTTCTCTCTCTTCCTGTTCCCCTCCCTCCCTCTCTTCATTACCCACCCCCAAATTACCCCTGTCCTCGCTATCTCTAGTATCTCCCATTGCCCTCTCTTCTACTATACATTCCAAACTTTCAGTTTCTGCCACAGAGCACAGATAATTGGTATATACTGAGTGGGGACATCCAGAGTCTGTCTTTCATAGTCTGACTTGCTTTGCTTAGCATTAAGTCTTTCATTTCATCTACTTTGTATCAAATGTCAGGGTTTCATTATTTTTTGTGGCTGAGTAGAATGCCATAGAGTACATATGCCACATTTTTTCAATCCAATCATCTATTTTTGGACATTTGGGCTGATTCCATGTCCTAGCAATTATAAATAATGCTGCAGTAAACATGGGTGTGCAAGTGTTTTTCTGACTGAGGGTTTTTCTTTCTTTTGGGTAAATATCTAAAAATAGAATTACTGGGTTGTATGGTAGTTCTATTTGTAGGTTTCTAAAGAATCTCCATATTGTTTTTCAAAGTGGTTGTACTGATTTACATTCCCACCAACAATGCAGGAGAGTTCCCTTTTCACCACAGCCTCACCAGCACTTATCATTAAAGATGGAAGAACCACCTGATGGCAGATACTTAGGTCCTGCTGTTTCAAGGAGGGTCACCAGGGACAAAGATATTTTCCTGTGATGTTCTTGGGCACTACATCTGTATGTTGTTAAGTCACTGTAGCAGGCAGCATGTGTTACATTCTTACATACTTTGGCCGATCTCTGATTTTAGCTGCAGCTGAGGTGAAGAGTTCTGTAATAGCCTGGAAAGATTTTGTGTTGACTGTAACTAATCTCGAATATACACTGAGCATCCTCCTACTTTTTTTTTGCCCTGGTGTCTTCTCTGCCACTGAAAAAACCTGCTCAGCCTGCTCACAAGTAAATATATCATGGACAAGCAAAAGGACCCCTTGAGGCAACCCTCAACCAGTGGGGACAGCAGTGAACAGATAAATGCTCCTACTTCTTCCCTTTGGGAAGACACTTTCGGAAGGCATTCTGACTACTTCTCAGGAACCCTTGCAGAATTGAACCTACAGCAGTGACCTCGATGACACATTTTGTATCGTGTCTTCTGTCTCCCTCTTCTCCTTTATCTTTCATTTTTTAAAACTTAGTTTACTATAGGGTACGTGAGTACATCAGAGAGGTAATGAGAGATCTCTTTCTCTCCCAGAGGAGATAACCATGCTGCAATACCTTCTCTCAGGATTATGGGCATACATGTGCATGCATCAGGTGTGGTTTTCAAGTTGCCTCGTTAGGATTCAAACTGCTTAGTCACCCAGGTGGGATCCAGCTGCCTTAACCTCCGTGCCACCTGCTGGCCCCAGTATCACTTTTATTCTTTAGTTTTTAACCTCTGGAATCACTTCCCAAGGGAACTATCAGCACTCAAGGCCTTGACAGCCTCTGCTTTTGGGGAAACCCAAACTAAGATGGCCATTGACATTTCAGGACTTATCTATTACAACTCCCGGAGTTACCTTAAGAAAGAAGGTGGGTAGTAACATTAGTGAGATGCTGAGTCACGATACAATTTTAAAATGGGGCATGGGTGTATAAGTCAGGGAGTGGAAGTGAAGAAACTGTTTCAAAGGCTGAGAGAACAACTTACATATTATACAGTGACAAAACACTTGACAAAACTATTGTCCAGGGTGGCCCAGAAGACAAAACACGTGTTTTTGAGATGGTAATTCTAAGGGAGGTGGTTGGTTGAAATCACAGTAATGAAATATGTTGGCTTTCATTTTCCATTTTTAGAAAATTATCATAGAAAAAGAGATAACTATGAGTGAACAGATGAAAAGAATGTGATATACAAATACACAGTGGAATATTAGTCAGCCTTTAAAGAAGGTAATTCCAACACATACCAGAACATGGATAAACTTTGAAGACATTATACTAAAGTGAAATAAGTCAGGCACACAAGCACAAATACAAAACTATCATCCAGGGTGGCCCAGGAGACAGGCCATATGTTACTGAGATGGTAATTGTAATGTAATTCTACTTTCACATAGTATCTATAGCAGTCAGATTCATAAAGAAAGCAAGTATTAGGTTGTTGGAAAATTTATGATACATTTTTCAAAATATATGTCATGACTTTTCTGACAACCCAATGGAACAGTAGTGGCCAGGGTCTGAGAGGAGGCAGGGAAGGGGGAGTTATTGTGTGATAAGGACAGCTTCCGCTTGGCGATCTGTAGATGGTGGTGATGCTGCACCCCCACAGGAATGTACTTAAGGCTATTCAGCTATACATTTAAACATGAATAAAGAGGTAAATTTTATGGTCTGAATATGTTATTACAATAATAAAAATTATTATTTTTATAAACAATGATTTCCTAGAATAATAAAATAAATTATTATTCCATCCTCAGGATGGAATTTACTAGTTAGTAAGCAGGATAAAAAGGATGAGAGAGTCCAGAAATTTGAGGCACCAAGAGTTGGAAAAGCTGTTTACTTCAGGCCCCAAATTGTAGGAAATAAGCATGGAATGGATTTGTGCAGCAAAAGCCCAGTAAGAACCAGCCTTGTGGCAAACATCAGATGGAGGGCATGGCCTTCCCACCCCTACTGTAATCCTCCATAGCTTCAAGAAAGTCACCGTGAAGTGAGGTGAGAGGAGCTTGGAGCAGGGGTGGTTGATAACAAAACGTAATTTTGGTCTGGAAATCATATTTAGAACAGAACTTTGGGTGTGGTTACTAGCACATGAACCTGAATGGAAACAAATATATCAGAAACAGAGTATATCTTTTAGGGCACAGCAATTGCTAATAAAACCACAAGTCTGGACTGAAATAAATGTCTAACTAGATGAGGTTTTAAAACAACTGTCGAGTCTCCAAATTTTACCAGCTTTAAGTGTGCTGTAAAAATTGTATAGCCTCCAGAAAGAGTTTTTTCTTCAATAGGAAGTGACTTTGAAAATGGTATGGCAGGATATTGGACAATCAGGACTTTCTCAGAAGGCAGAACCGGAGGCCAGGAACATGGGTAAGAGTTATTCCCAGAGAGCAGAGCTAAGGTCTAACCTGTGACCTAAAGTGGGGAGTGGGAACCTCACAGTGTCACCCCAACAGGATTACCCTATGCCGGATGTCAATCTATGGCGTGTATCGCCATTCCTCTGCTGTCCACCTGGAAGAATTTATTGCTGTTAGTCTTTCCCTGGCCCACTAAGTGGATGTGCTGCATTGAGTCACGGAAGATAATTTGTCTTTTTTATTTGTCTTAATCAGAAAACAGCTTTTTATGTTTCTGTCAAGTAAATGTGCTTTTTTTTTCTTTCTCTCTCTTCCTGTTCCCCTCCCTCCCTCTCTTCATTACCCACCCCCAAATTACCCCTGTCCTCGCTATCTCTAGTATCTCCCATTGCCCTCTCTTCTACTATACATTCCAAACTTTCAGTTTCTGCCACAGAGCACAGATAATTGGTATATACTGAGTGGGGACATCCAGAGTCTGTCTTTCATAGTCTGACTTGCTTTGCTTAGCATTAAGTCTTTCATTTCATCTACTTTGTATCAAATGTCAGGGTTTCATTATTTTTTGTGGCTGAGTAGAATGCCATAGAGTACATATGCCACATTTTTTCAATCCAATCATCTATTTTTGGACATTTGGGCTGATTCCATGTCCTAGCAATTATAAATAATGCTGCAGTAAACATGGGTGTGCAAGTGTTTTTCTGACTGAGGGTTTTTCTTTCTTTTGGGTAAATATCTAAAAATAGAATTACTGGGTTGTATGGTAGTTCTATTTGTAGGTTTCTAAAGAATCTCCATATTGTTTTTCAAAGTGGTTGTACTGATTTACATTCCCACCAACAATGCAGGAGAGTTCCCTTTTCACCACAGCCTCACCAGCACTTATCATTATTTATTTCTTAGTTTCAGCCATTCTGACTGGGGTTACGTGGTATCTCATTGTGGTTTTGATTTGCATTTCTCTTATGATGAGTGATGCCAAGCATGGGGGCCAGCAAGTGGTGTGGTGGTTAAGGGCACTGGACCCCCACACGGTCGACTGTGGTTTGAGTCCCAGACCTGGTGACTTGCTTTTTCTCTCTCTTTCTTTCTCATTCTGTCCCTCTCTGGTCAAATTAAAAATAAAGGCAGAAAGAGCGAAAGAAAGTTAAATAAAATAATTCAAAAAAAAAAAAAAAAACCAAAACAGCTGCTGAGCATGTTTTCACATGCTTTGGGGCCGCTTGTGTGTTTTATTCAGAGATTCGTCTGTTCAGTTCATTTTCCCATCTTTGAATTGGATAGAATTTTTTTTTGTGTGTCGGTAAGTTGCTAAAGTTCCCTGTATATTCTAGTTATCAGTCCCTTATCTGAGGTATAGTTTTCAAATATATTCTTCCACTCTGAGGGTTTTCTTCTCACTCTACCTATTTCTTTGGCTGTGCAGAAGCATTTCAGCCTAATATAGTCCCATTTATTTATTTTTGGGACTATTGTCTGTGCTTTGGAGGTCTTCTTTAAGAAGTCTTTGCCTACTCCAAGGTCTCCAAGAGTTTTTCCTGTGTTTTCCACCAGCATTTTTATACTTTGAGGTTTTATGTTTAGATCCTCAATCTATTTTGAGTTAATTTTTGTTAGTGGTGAGAGATAAGAATCTAGTTTCATTCTTATGCAGGTGGAGATCCAATTCTCCTAGCACTATTTGCCGAAGAAATTTTATTTTTCTCACTGTATTGTCTTGTGTCCTTTGTTAAGGATCAGTTAGCTCTATGTTTTGGGGTTTATTTGGGGGTTCTCAATTCTGTTCCATTGGTCTACCTGTCTGTTTCTATGCCAATATCATACTCTTTTAATTATCACAGCTTTATAATGTTTTGAGGTCAGGAAGTGCGATGCCTCCTACTTTATTCACCTTGCTTAGTATTACTTTGGCAATACAGGGCGTTTTGTGCTTTGAAACAAATTTTATAATTTTTTTTTCTATTTCTGTGAGGACTATTTCTGGTAGCTTGATTGGAATTGCATTGAATTTGTAGATTAAGTTGGGTAGGATTGTCATTTTGATTATATTAATTCTTTTAATCCAGGAACATGGGATGTTTTTACCAATTTTGTTATTATTTTTAATTTCTTTTTCTAGTGTTTCATAGTTTTCCTTATAGAGATCTTTGACATCTTTGGTAAGGCTTATTCCTAGATATCTTATTGGTTTTGTGGTTATTGTAAATGGAATTTCTTTCTTTAATTCTGTCTCAGTTTGTCCATTGTTGGTACATCAAAATGCTACAGATTTTTGTTGGATGATTTTTATCCTGCCATTTTACTATATTCATTTATTACTTCTGGGAGTTTTCTTGGGGATTCTTTTGGATTTTCTATGTATAACATTATATCATCAGAAAATAGAGATAATTTCACTTTTCCTGTTTGGATGCCTTTTATTTGACTCTCTTGTCTAATCACATTGGCTAGAACTTCCAGCAATATATTAAAAAGGAGTGGAGAAAGTGAGCAGTCTTGTCTTATTCCAGTTTTTAGTGGAAAGGCTTTTAGCTTTTTCCCATTTAGTATGATATTATCTATGGGTTTTTCATAAATGACTTTTATTGTGCTAAGAAATGTCCCTTCCACGCCGATTTTTCTGAGAATCTTAATCATGAAGGGATGTTGTATTTTATCTAATGCTTTTTCTTCATCAATTGATATGATCATATATTTTTTATCTTTCCTTTTGCTAATGTGATGTATTACATTTATTGTTTTGCATATGTTGAACCATCCTTGCATCTCTGGAATATATCCTACTTAGTCATGGTGTGTAATCTTTTTAATATGCTGTTGAATATGATTTGCTAGTATCCTGTTGAGAATTTTTGCATCCATATTCATCAGGATATGGGTCTGAAGTTTTCTTTTTTTTTTTGGTCACATCCTTGTCTGATTTTGGAATTAAGATGATGGAGGCTTCATAGGATGAATTCAGGAGGGTTCTTTCCTTTTGGATTTTTAGAAATAGTTTAAGGAGAATTAGGGTTAGTTCTTCCTTAAAAGCTTTGTAGAATTCAGAAATAAAGCCAGTGGGACCTGGGCTTTTCCTTGTTGGGAGACTATCTATTACTAATTCAATATCCTTGCTCATTATGGGTCTATTCACACTTCCTATTTCTTCCTGGTTCAATCTTGGTAAGTTATGCATGTCCAGAAATCTGTCCATCTCATTTAGGTTTTCTTGTTTCCCACATATAGTCACACATAGTACTCTCAAATGATATTGTGAAATTCTGCTATATATGTTGTAATAACACCTGTTTCCTTGCTGATTTGATTTGTCTGGTTCCTTTCTCTGTTCTTTTAGATTAATCTAGCTAATGGTGTGTCACTTTTGTTTATCTTCTCAAAGAACCAGCTTTTGGTTTTGTTTATTTTCTGTATAGTTCTTTTATTCTTTATTTATTCCTGCTAGAATCTTTATTATTTCTTTTCTCCTGGGATTTTTTGAATTTTGTTGTTGTTTTTCTAGTTCCCTGAGATATGTTGTTAGGTTGTTTATTTGCCACCTTTCTGCTTTTTTCTAGTGTGCACTAATTACTATGAACTTTCCTCTTACAAATGCTTTAGCCGTGTCCCATAGGTTATATACACTTGTCTGTTCATTATCGTTGGTTTCTATGAACCTTTTGATTTCAGTCTTAATTTCTTCTATAGTCGTAAAGTCATTTAGGAGTACATAGTTTAGTTTCCATATGTTTGTGAATTTTCAAGGGTTCTTTCTTTAGCTGATTTCAAGTTTGATTCCACTGTGGTCACAAAAGACGCTAGGTATAGTTTCTATACCTTTGAATTTGTAAAGGCTTGCTTTTTGCCCTATCATGTGGTCAAACTTCACAAATTTTCTATGTGGAGATGAGAAAAATGTATATTTCATGGTAGTTAGGTGAAATACTCTATCGATGTCTGTCAAGTCCATTTCATGTATGGTATATTTAAATCTTGTATCTCTTTATTTTTTGTTTTGATCATCGTCCAGAGGAGTCAGTGGGGTATTGAGATCCCCTACAATTATTGTGTTGCAGTCTATCTCTCCCTTGAGATCTAACAGTCTTTCTTCAATGTATTTAGGTGTTCTGGTGTTGGACACATAGATATTTACAAGCGTTACATCTTCTTGGGAACAAGTCCTTCTAGCGCTATATAAGGTCCTTCTTTGTCTCTTCTTACACTTTTTATCTTAAGGCCTATTTTGTCTGATATCAGTATTACTACTCCAGCCTTTTTTGTTTGTTTGTTTCCATTTGTATGGAACATTTTTTCTCAGCTCTTCACTTTCAGTCTATGTATGTCCTTATCAGGGAGGTGTATTTCTTATAAGCAGCATATAGATGGTTTCTGCTTTTGTATTCATTCAGCCAGTCTGTGTCTTTTAGTGGGAGAATTTAATTTGCTAACATTCAATGTTACTGATATTTGCAGATTTATCCCTTTCATTTCGTTAGCTATTTTCTCAGTTGTTTCTTTGTTCTCGTATTTCTGTTTGTCTCTTTTTGGTTATCCTGACATAACACTCCCCTTAGCACTTCCTGTAGAGCTGGTCTAGTATTGGTGAGTTCTTTCAGTTTTTGTTTATCTGAGAATACTTTTTATTTGTTCTTCTCATTTGAAGGACAGTCTCGCTGGATATAGTATTCTTGGTTGAAATTGTTTTTCTTTTGATGTTTTGAACACATCTTTCCATTCCTTCCTTGCCTGCATTGTTTCAGTTGAGAGGTCTGATGTTAGCCTAGTGGGATAGTCTTTATAAGTAACTTGATGTTTCTCCCTTGCCATTTTTAGAATATTGTCATTGTCTTTCATTTTTACCAATCTGGCTATGATGTTCTGGGAGGAGGATCTTTTTTTGTTGATTCTATTTGGAGTTCCTTTTATTTCTGGTCTGAATTTCTCCATGTTTCTCTATATTTGGAAAATTTTCAGATACTATTTCATGAAAGAGGTTTTCTATGCCTTTAGCAGATTCTTCACCTTCTAGAATACCCATTACACATATATTTGGGCATTTCATTGTGTCTAGAATTTCCCATATGTTGTCCTCATTTTTTTTATTGTTTTGTTTTGTTTTTCTTTGTTGTTGTTTTTTATTTTTTCCCCATCTTTTTGATGATTTTGTCTATTTGGAGACATTGTCTTCGAGGTCAGAACTTCTTTCTTCTGCATGGTCCAATCTGCTATTAATACTTTCTAGGGAGATTTTAATTTCTTGTATTGTATTCTTCATTTCCAGAAATTCTGTTTGATTCTTTTCTAGGGTGTCTATTTCTTTATGAAATTCGTCTTTCATATCCTGAAATGATTTTCTCACTTCCTGGAGCTGGTTGTCTATTTTCTAAGGCATCTCATTAAGTTTTATCACTATGAATTTTCAGAATTCTTTTTCTGATATTTCTGTGTATTTCTCAGTGCTGTCCACTGTTGGTGAAGGGCTACTACCTCAGCTGGTGAAGAGCTACCACATTGTTTCCTCATATTTCTTCAAGATCTGTGCTGGTCTCTAGTCATCGTATGCAGTATTCACTTTTTTCTATTTATTGGAGTAGATCCTGTAGTACTGGTTTAGGAAACTTCTGCCTTAGTTCCCAGGTGTGTTCCTATAGGAGAGCTGTGTTTCCCAGGTCAGAGCAGTTATGGGTAACTTCAGGTGCTTGGCTCTTTTACCAAATGTTCAGTTCTTAATGAGGTGATAGCAAGCTAGGGAGATATAACTTGGTGGAGTTGATCCATTGGCTCACAGCACAAAGCGCAGCGCTCAGGTTGGTGTAACAAACGTTCTGAAGTGTCTCCTAGGTCTCGAGCATGGACTCACCCTAAAAGGCCTGCCTAGACTGAGTTCAAGACTCCCAGTGGGTGGGTAGGGAGGGCAAGCACAGGCCACTGGGATGGTAGGCAATGGGGTCCAAAAGTTCTGAAGTGGCTCCCAGGCCCTGAGCACAGACTCATCATTTATCCTTTTAATTCAAAGGCTAGTGGGCTATCAGAAGCCACATCTGGATAGATGGAATAGACTTTCCATATTCTGTAGATTTTCCATAGATAGATTTTCCATACTCTGAGAAGAGTACAGTGGCTGGTTAGAATTTTGATTGTCTCTTCAAGGTATCTCTGGAGAGGAACACATGTGTTCTATGTGTGTGAATGGAAGCAAAATGGTTATTTATTAATCAGAAGACCTGATTATGGCTGAGACTTTCCATGGGCTCACCAGCACTTGTTCTTCCTTTCCCTAGGCATACAACTAGACTACATTCCCAGGCTCTTCTACAGCCATGTGTGGCCGCATGACTGAGATCTGGCTAATGGAAATATGGACAAAAGTGATGTATGTGACTTTCAGGCATGACCCATGCATTCTTCCCTGGGATGGTATCTGTTCTCCTTTTACATTGTAGGTACAGGCACAACCCCCAGGGAAACATTTGAGAGTCACTCTGTGAGAGATCACAGAGTCACAAATTGGATCACACTTGAAGGAAATATACCCACCCAATCAAGAACAACCGTAGTGGATTGCAATATGAGCAAGAAACAACTTTTGCTGGGACAAGCCACTGCTTTTTTCCCCTGTACCATAAGCTATAGTTTCCTGAATTGATAGAATATTAAAAAATATGTCCATTATAGATAATTTGATAAATTCAGAAAGTAAAATTAGGAAGGAAAAATCCCAAATAATCTGTTTTCCACTCACCAGAGGTAATCACTTTTAATATTTCAGTGTGTTTTCTTACTGCCATATTTTCTATACATTTATTTTGTACAAAGAACACTCATAGATCTTAGGTAGAAGATACTATGAAGAAAGCTGTAATGACAGAAACTATTTTCTAATCAAAATTTCTAATTCTTAGGTCATTCAACACATTCTTTTTAATTTTTTTAAAAAATATTTAATTTATAAAAAGACAGGTTTTTGCTATAGGGCACACGCACTCACCAGAAAGACAGAGAGAGACAGAGACAGAAAGGGAAAAATCACCCCCCAGGGGGGATGGCCACGATACAATCCCTTTTCCTCCATTCTCTTCTTGGGATCTTGGGCACGCACGAACATGCACCTGGCATGAGTTTAAGCCACTGGATCCAGGACTTGAACCACGGTCAACTACATGGGAGTCCAGCGACATAGCCATTACATCAACTGCTGGTCCCAATTCAACGTATTCTTTAAAAATATAATAAAATTGAGGCTGGCGTGGTGGTTAAGGTGCTATACTCCCAAATGGCTGATTATGGTTTGATTTCTGGACCTGGTGGCTTGTTTTCTCATTTTCTCTCTCTCTCTATCTCTCTCTCTCTGGTCAAGTTAAATAAATATAATGATAATAATAATAAATAAAAATTAAATGAATAATAATTAAAGCAAATACAATAAAATTATTGCTGATAAAAATGGACTTTAAGATATTTCTCTTATCTTATGAAGCAAAGATTAAAGATTCACCCTCACTGTTAAAGATTCACCCTCAGTATATAATACAGTGTCTGATAAATAGAGGTACTTAGTAACTATCTATTGAATAAATTCATAATAGATGAGTGAACGCAATTTTACTTTGGTGCAGTAGGAAAAAGAAGTGGTTAATTAATCACCTCTGCAAAGTCTAAATCACATAAATTGTTTAGGTATTTTGAAAGGGCTATCTTATTTGTGTTAAGCACACATGAAACAAGCCAAG
>NW_006159849.1:4282236-4302779 GCF_000334495.1 Tupaia belangeri chinensis
TCACAAAAATCCCCCCCCTCCCCCGGGGAAGAGCAGCAAAAGGAAATAAATTGCTGCAGAGAAAAACATCTGAATACAGGGCCAAACCATTGCCCCAGGCTGTAGTACTCACATGACAATACCTATCTATAAATTTAATACAATCGGATTCTTGAGTTTATAGGCTAAACAAGAAGGTATGACCTTTAAACCTTTTTATAACTTGAATTCTCCATTTCTCCATTAACTGGAGTATATACTTAGAAAACTAAGATGAAAAGCAAACAAACAGAAACAAAACTAGAAAACTCTTGTAAATATTATATTTTCTTTTTAAAAACAGAGAAATTTGGGGAAAAACCCTCAGGATACCACATTTTGAAACTACAGACACTAATCCCAAGAATTCTTGCATATATTGCTTCAGAGAAATAGGAAGTCAACCTGATATCTTTCTCCTATGAAGACTGCTGTTTTTAATTTTCCTTATGCTTAAGTTGCTTAAGGTTTTTTTGTTTTTTTCCTCTTTGTGTTTGAAATTCCAAAAATCTTGCCAGGTTTTGTCTAAATGTGGGTTTGCCAGTTATCATAAAATGTGATGTGGTGAGCTCTTCCAATTTGCACATTTGTTTCTTTCTCAATTCAGGTAGGTTCCTTCAATTATCTTAATCATAGATTGCTTGTGTGACTGCCTCACCCCAGAGGCCTCCTAAATTCAGAATCTACGTCTTAGTCATATTTATATCTTTAGCACTCAACACATATTACACATGCAGTGATGGGATATTGAAATAAATGAAGGCTGGAGTTGTCTGGAAAAATCTCTAGTAAAGGGGGTATCTATCCATTGATTGAATGATGTTTTACTACCATTGACTTCCATTTCATGTTTTAGATCTGCATAGACCATGATTGTATATTTCCTAGCCTAGTAAAACCTTGTCTAGGTGATTTGCCTTAATCAGTGAGACATTAGTAACTATGATGCCAGCAAAAACTTAGAGATCACTTGTACATTGGGGTTTGCTCTTATTAGATGCCTTGAGACTCCTGAGACTGCCATGCAAAGAACATAAACTAGCCTACTACATGACACAATGCCATATGGAACAGAAATGAACCATTTTCACTTAGACCCCATGCCTGCCCCTTTGGATCAATAACCTATCAACTACCATACATGTGAGTGAGATCATCTCAGACTATTCAGGTCCAAATGAACTTAACCAATCTAGAAGCACTTCCCATTGATCAACAAAACTGTGAGAAATATTTGTTTTTCTTGGATCACTGAGTTTGGGATTATTTGTTATCCAGTGAAACATAAATGATACAGGAAGCCATTGAATCATTTTTTATTTAGGAGGATGACATCAACTAACTAACATTTTGAAAAGATAGCTTTGACTGTTCTATGGGAATATATCTTGGGACACGGGGTCAAGAATAGAAACAGAGAGAAATTAGAGAAATTAGGAAGCTATTACAATAGTGAGGTTGAGAAATTTAGTGGTTTTGTTCCAGTGTGATTGCAGATCTCTCGAGGGTAAAAGAACTGAATACACTAAGACATAGTTTTAGAAAAAAATGGTTTTGAGAGATTTTGTTTTGTTTTGTTTTCCCTGAAAGAAAAACAATTAACAATGCTGGGAGGAGAACAAGACTGGTAATCAACTTCTCAAGAGGTATATGTGTTTCTAGAAGACAGCAGAGCAATGTCTTCCAATTTTAAGTAAAAATTATATTGAACCTAGGATTCTGTACTTAACTAAACTATCAATAAAATTTGAAGATAAAATACAAACATCTTCTAACATGCGAAAACTCAGATTGTTTACTTTGTAGGCATGCTTTCTGAAAAATTAGTTGAGGAATTAAAAGTTATTAGATAGAAGAAGGCAAAGGAGAAGAAGAAGAAGCTGTAATCTGTACAAAATGGTGTTAGAACTCTTCCAAGAGGTTCTACATATTTTCTGTTGGCACTCAGTCCCACATTGGTCTTTCTGTACTTTCCTCTTACTAGTACAGACAGGAGTCAGAAGACATCTGAGACTCTATTGCCAGCTGGATTCTGATTGGTTTCATCCAATGGGAGGACTTTGAATAAATTTAGAAGATAGAAGGGAGGTAGAAGACCTTCTGATTTTGGCCATGACCTCTTTAGCACAACTCTATTGGCCACATTGGCAGGCCTTCCAACAGCATGCCTAGAAATACATGATCTTGCGATATCAAGGGATTGGAGGCTTACAGGCTTCTTGGTGCGAAAGAGTATGGGTGATGGTGGTTCACTACAGTTACTATTGCTGGGTAGTATCACCTACCACCTTTTACTCCTCAAGTTTTTCCAATATCTTAGTAATAAATTACCCAGATGAAATTTCCCTCCTTCTGCTTTAATTAACTGAAGTGGTTTCTGTTTTCTTGACTGGGCATTGAATGATATGGAGTCCAGTGAAATGAAATAACAGGCTGGGAGACATTTTAATAGGCCTTGAAAGCAATTGACCTGTTTTTCCAAAGGAAGTAAATGGACTCCAAGAATATTTTCAAGAAGAATGAAATTATTTCTGAACACTGGAGAGGAAAGTGTAAAGAGTACAATAAAGAGATCGCAGAATTATTCTCTGAAAAACAAAATAAGATGACTAAATCCAGGATAAACACAAATCTGTATAGGAAAGCAATGGTCAAACTATGAAGCAAACTGGTGCTAGCAGGTGGCCTGGTGCTTAAGGTGCTGGACTCCTACTTGGCTGACCGTGGTTTGAATCTTGAACCTGGCAGCTTGCTTTCTCACTTTACCTCTCTCTCTCATTCTGGTCAAATTAAAAAAAAAATAAAACATTTATAAAAAAAATATGAAGCAAACTAAAATATGGCATGATTTCGAGACCTTAATGTAGTACAAGAGATTCCATTTTATGTTATTTTGGGATCATTCTTCTTTGCATGGTATATCAGCTAGTAACTTAGATGTATATAGAAAGCAAGTATGATCCTAGATTATACTTGACTTTTTACAGGCAAATAATAAACATTACTTGTTCATCTCTAAAAATCATAATTTTATCTCTAAAAATCAATCCATTAAAAACACGAAAGACCTATATATACTTATTGTTTTAGAACATAATGGAAATGTAAGAATCTGAGGACAGGGATTACAGTTTAAAAGGACAGAGAAGAATTAATTTGAAACATTCTCATCTTATATGTGAGAAGTAAGAAGCGGTGTAGACAGTCCAGCTCCATGGAGTACTAAGTCTCTGTTCAAGAAAAGCTGGATTCCACATGGTGACTGCTGCTTGCATCCCCAGCTCAGGCAGCCTAAGACATGCCAGGTACACATAAGAGAATCTAAGATCTGAAAGATCGGAGAACTGGAGGAAGGGGATTAGGTGTGACCAGACCTCATAGAGGGTGCTTATCTTTCATTTTTTCTCTCTCTCTCTCTCCTCTCTCTCTCTCATGCTGTCACATGTGTGTGAATGTGCTCTACCATGAATAAAGAAAAAAACTAGGGCTAGCAGGTGGTGTGGTGATTAAGGCATTGAACTCCCTTGGCTGGTGGTTAAGGTGCTGAACCACATGGCTGATGGTGGCTTGAGTCCTGGACCTGGTGGCTTGCTTTATCACTTTCCCTTTCTCTCTCTGTCTCTCTCTAGTTAAATTAAATAAATAAATGAAATAGAATAATTCTTAAAAAAAAAAAAGACTTGTAGAATATGATGAAATAAGACTTAAAGTGACCTAGTACATTATTTAATGCTAAAAGTACTATTATGGGGACCAGCAGTTAGCATAATGGCTATGTCGCTGGACTCCCATGTAGTCGACCGTGGTTCAAGTCCTGGACCCGGTGGCTTAAACTCATGCTGGGCGCGTGTGCGTGCATGCCCAAGATCCCGAGAGGAGAATGGAGGAGAAGGGATTGCGGTGTGGCTATCCCCCCTGGGGAGTGATTTCTTACATTCTATCTCTCCATCTCTCTCTGTCTTTCTGGCGAGCGCATGCACCCTATAGCAAAAACCTCTCAAAAAAAAAAAGTACTATTATGAGTAAATATAAAATTATTTATAAAATACTATACAATTTTGAGGTAGAAAAAGGGTAACTGAAGTGAATACATCTTTGTCTTTCTTAGTGAGGAGTCAATGAGCAATTTCTTAAATCAAGAAATCAAGGCATACAGTTATTAGCATATTATTTAGAGTTAAGTACTTAGGAAAGTAATCTAGATAGAAGAGTTAGGGTTATACAGGAGTGGACAGGTAGACCATTGTTCTTCATTACTAATCTTTCTATGGTATTTTAATTCTCAAGTATTACCTTCATAAAATAACTTTTTAAAAGAATACATAGCATCAGAGAAGGAGAGTAGCTTTTCTATTTATAAATCTCATAGCCTAGCTTCCTCTTCATCTGTAGAAGGAAGGATCATTTAAGGCACCTCCAGGTGTAAAATACTGGGAATCTTTGAAGAGTGGAACGCATCCTTCCCATAAATAGATTTTTTAAAAGTGCTTTTATATTCATCCATTTTTTTCCTCCCTGAGGTTCACACTCAAAAACAACCATTCAAAATTCAGAGTTTTAATTGTGGGCAGGCAAGATTACATGGTTAATGTAGCAGATATTTATGATAGACCTCTGAGAATAGTAGGCTCCAGGGTTATCAATTTGTTAAATTAGAAGAAAATCCAACTTAACCCTATAATTATTCATACCATGTCACTGAAGATAAGCAGGGCTCAGGTACATATGTTAAAACTAGCAAGTTCATATATTGGCATGGCTGTATTAAAACAAAACAAAATATCTCAAGTAGAGTTTTCTCTCTTAAAGTTCAGGGTGGTAGAAGAAAACATTTTTCTCTTTAAAAGGGCTGGGTAAGAAGCACAAATAAAGTGTAACTGTGCATTTTGTTAAAAAGTGATACATGTATAAAATACAAAAAGGGGTTGATGCTTACAGCCCAACCACTTACTTGTTCAGGCTCATTAGATGTAAAGTTTCCCCCCAAATTAAAATCCTCACTCTATTATTTTTGTCATGCCCTCTTAGAGATTATGCAGGTAGCGCTTGCCAAATATCTGGAGTCATTCAGCTCATTGGCAGAGCAGCTTTGGTCATTCATTGAATCCTGCAGGCAAGGAACCTATTCCTTTTTCTTCCATCTGCCACATTCACTTTGAATATGGTGGGTAGTAACCATCCCTTGTAAAATGAAAGCCACCCCCCTTCAATCTGTAGGTTGTCATTATGTCGCATTCCATAACATTATGCTTTGCCATCATAGGTTCTTGTACCATGTGACACGGAGCAGCAGCAAAATCTATAAAAGGATTTCCCATTAACTTAGGTGCAGTCAGTTTGGGTCAGAAGGCATCCACTGACCAGATGGTCCATTGAATGCTTGAATCATCCCAGAAAATTCCAAAACTCCAATCATCTTAGTAATTTTTGACTTAAAATGTGGTAGGTGGTTGTACCTATTATCTGATCCCTGTAAGAATAAGTGTAACAGCTTTATTTCTTGCAAGGGATTCTCCTTACAGTCATATTTGCCTTTCATGCTGAGAAATTTCTTTCCATGCTGGGAAAATTGCTTTTCTTTAAGCACATGCTATCTTCTTTATATATATGCACATATGTTTGTGTGTCTATACATGTAATGTTGCTCTGAAACTTCAGTGCATAATTCGTGTCGGTCTAATTCATTGTACTTCAGAGTCATGTATGTCTCTTGCAAGGTCTCCTTTTCAATATCTTCTTTTATTTTCCAAGTGCTAGGAAGAAAATTAATTTCTAGTGTATGTCTCTGCTCAAATATTAACTGATTCCTGGACTTAGCTTAATTTTTCATTTGCCCATGCAGAGCAAGGTAAGTTAGTCACGAGTATTTCTTTGCTGACAAAGCTTACTTAGACGTCACATGTGCTGTTTGGAGTTGGCATGCTTCTTTTAACAAGATTGCTATAGAAAATGTTGCTATTAGCTTTCTAGGTAAACCCTGCAGGGGCAACTCAGGGAGTAAGTACTTAACTCCATAGGTTCTGTCAGTGAAGCATCTCTGCTTCAAATCCCTATTGAGGCTTCTTGGTCCACCCTAAACTTCCACATTTGCCCAATTTCTCCATTTTCTTTCTCTCTCACAGCACCTATACTGCTGTTTCAGTTTCTTACCCAGCTGCCATCAGCATCAATAGATTCTTGCTATTCCATGATCATGCAGTCATTGAATGTCTGCATCCTCAGTGGGTGACCAGCATAAATAACAACATCTGAGAATGACAACCCTGCAGACATCTTGACTGAAGGTGAATCTCTCTCAGTCTAAGGCAAATACCAGGTGACAAGATTTGTAGTTCCCAAATGATACAACTTAGTCATCACCTCTCCTACCCGGAAAGTTTGCCATGAAGCTGGAAACTAATTAGGGATGTTTAGTCCAATCAGATGCTCAATCACCTCAGGACTCACATGCAAACTTCCTGGAGGTTTGAGGAATTGGGCTGCAGTAAGGCCAAAGCCAAGTGCTCTCTCTAGGGAGCATTTTCATCTCTTTTCTCCTGGCATCAGAGAATGTTAGTCTATAAGGGACTTTAGATCTCTCACAGTTTGAGGCTCTCCTATGACAAAGGAGGGGAGTAAAGGGAAGCAAAGGGATCAGGAGTTATTCACCTCTGTAATGGCTGTGCCAGATGCAAGCTTAGGCATTAACAGTTCTTGACCGTAGTTCTATCCCTGTATTACCTTGCCCTTTTAGTTGTTCTTTCCTATAGCTTCAACGCATGGAGCAATACATAACCTATTTTCAGATGTTTACCCTACATTCTCCATTTTGATTACATGGTGGGATAGATGGCTCCAAAAAGATTTTTAAGCTGCTATCTTTGGCACTTCCATAGAAGTCTTCTGGTTTTTGCAACTTCAAATAAAATGCAAAAGTGGCATCAATCCTTCAGGGAGTTCTTGATGGACATCTTTCTTTGCTGTGCAGATTTGAAGAAATTAGGTTGATAATTTAACTGAAGGTAAGAGAATGAAATAGATGCTCATTCAAGATCTAGCCTGATCATAACATTTGCAAGTGTGTCTTTCTGACATGAGAGCATGCCATTAGTGAAGCCAGAATGATAGCATCCTGCGAGACTTGAGCAGGCAGTAACAATGCTCCAGGATCCATCTTCACAACCTTGACTCCCCTAGTCCACATCTATTGAAGATAGAATTAAAAGGTCCTTCAAGGATTGAGTATAGCCACATAAGGATGTCTCACATGGCAACATCTCCATGTTGTCTGCCACACTGCAGAACCATTCTTATAAAACTGAGCTTTCTTCGAAGAAATTGGGTGCATTTTTAGGGACAGACATCTCCTAACCAATCTATGAGTTATTGATTTAGAAAACCAGATAATTAGAATTTTTATTCACCAACTTTGGAAATATCCCTGTCTTTTAGATTGCAATACTTATGTTGGTGCATTTTCTTTCTGTTTGAAAATCTCCATGAGCAGACATATGACCAAGAAGTTGGCTCTTAAGCATCAAATAAAAAAAAAAAGAATAAAGAAAGTAGATGATTTGAACATTAAACAGCATCAGGATAAATTAGTTTGATATCTTCATCTCCATGCAGGGGTCTTCAAAAAGTTTATGGAAAATAGATATTATAAAAAAAAGTATGCATGGATTTAAAAAAAATTGCACCAAAATAAATTCATAATTTAATTCTATTTTTCCATGAATTTCTTGTAATCACCTCATATAGGAATATACTAGTGAAATCCTACTACTGAAGGTCCCCTGGACAAGACTTCCATTTTGTGGTTGAACTTGTTTGGGAAATTCAACATTTTTTGCTGTAACTTTTTCTTTTGAGAGGTTTTTGCTGTAGGGCACGTGAATGCACTCTCCAGAAAGACAGAGAGAGAGATAGAGACACAGAAAGCGAGACATCACCTCCCAAGAGGGATGGCCATTCTGCAGTAGCTTCTCCTTCATTCTCTTAGAATCTTGGGCACACATGCACATGCTCCCAGGGTGAGTTTAAGCCACTAGGCCCGGGACTCGAACTGCAGTCGACTACGTGGGAGTCCAGTGACATAGCCATTACACCAACGGCTGGTCCCACTATAACTCTTTTTTTTTTAGGGTCTCATTTTAAACACTTTTCTCTCTTGGTAGACATCATTTCTAAAGAGTTCTTAATTTCTTTATTTTGACAACATTCTGGTCTTACTGGCTTAGAACCATTCTCTTTTTTCTTTCCTTTCCTTTTTTTTTAAAAGGTTTTTTTTGTTTGTTTGATTTTTTTTTTTTTTTTGTCATGGAGTGTGTTTGCTTGCCAGAGAGAAAGAATGAGAGAGACAGAGAGACAGGGAAAGTGAAAAATCACCCCCTAGGGGAAATGGTCACACCACAATCCCTTTCCCATTCTCCTTATAGGATGTTGGGCATGCAAGAACATGCATGATTTTCAAGTTGCTGGATCTGGGACTTGAACCGTGATCAGTCATGGGAAAATCCAGTGCCTTAACACCTGCTGGCCCACTATTCTCTACTTAAGATGCCTTTAGCTCTTATCCATTAGTGTGGACTCTGCACTCTATTTTCATTACTTGCCAAATCCCTGACCATAACTCATTATTGTCAACTCCACCCTCAGTGCACTTACCAATGACAGTGTCTGCGTGTAGAAATCTGTTCTTTGCAATATGGCGAATGGTTGCAGTTTAGCAAACCATTGTTTCATTAAAAACAACATCCCAAAGCAGTAATCCAAATCTTAATGTCGGCATTATCAGTGCTATTAATGATTTCCATCACTTTTGTGGTGGCAATTTAGTAGTATAAAGTTTTCTTCAGCACTTTGGGGACTGAGTTAAGAGACAACAGAATGCAGCTTTGTGGGGGCCACTCAATGGAAACTTAATTAGAAAAACCTACAGCTATGGTCTATGTAGAGAGAGAGGGATGACACTTTTGTCCTCCCACTTACAAAGGCAAGTGCTCAGTATTTGTTCCTTTCATGATTAGATCATTTCTTACCAAGTGCCATTTCTTAGTTGTCCTTCTCAGAAGATTATCTTCAAGAATATACTCTACAAAATAATGTGTGATTGCTTATGTGGTGAAGGTTGTTTGTAAAATAAAAGGAAAACACAAGGAGTCAGACCTCCTATGTAGCATCTAACCATCACTAACACTTAGAATTTTCTCCAAATACCTGAGATTTAACTTAATTGAAACAGCTGTTTCCCAGGGTTCTGGTCCGGGAATGTCAGTACTGCTTCATGACAGGGAAGAGTAATGAAAGTGATATAGAACTGCTGGTTGTGGGAGATGCTTTCGGCTAAGTGGGAGGCAAATTGAGATAAAACTAAGTCTAGTGAATTTAAAGTTAGGTTGGGAATAAGATAACTAAAGTTATAGAGTTGGGAATTGGGAGAAGTCTGTATTTACCACTCTCAGCCTCAGTTGCCATTTTAAAAATGCTTCCACATTTTAGTCCTTTTTGTGAAGCTCGTCCCTGCTGTACATAAGACCCATGGGTCAAATAAATCACTTTCCTTCCTTGAGCCTCAGCTTTCCCACCTGTAGGTAGTTGAGATGTTTGACTTTATATTTAGTGATCTGAATATTCAAATCTGTTCTCCTGCTAAAGAGAATTCTAAAATGCAATTCTCAGACCCTTCTACACCCACTTCAACTGGATGTCTCGTCCATCTCTTTGTTAATCAGTAATGTTTTTGGCTGCAAGTAACAGAAGCCATGACTAACTTAAATATATACATGCTTATTTTTCTTGTATAATGTGAATTTTGTGGGTAAGCAGCTGGTGGCTTTGGATCAGTGGCTCAATTAAGTCAGGACTGCTGCCTCTGCAGTTTTCTTATCTGTTTGCCTTTGGTGGTGAGTTGGCAACCATAGCTACAGGCAGCAAATCCTCCTTCAGGGCTGCTATAAAAAGGCGAGAGGAGGATGTGGCAGCAGCTGTGTATGCTCCTTTTCTGGAAGAACAAAAACTTTCTCCCAGCGTCTCCAGCAGACTTATGCTGAGGTCTCAGTGGTCTGAACTGTGTCACATGGCCATTGCTAGGCCCACTGGACAGTGAGCATAGTAAAACACTGCCATATTATCTTTAGCGAGGTCCAAATTATAACTGCATAGAGTGTAAGTCTGCATTGCTTTGAGGTTAACAGAAGTAATATTTTTTCAATCAACCTGTACTGTTATATAACAATAGTGAACCATTTACTGTAATCAGCTGGCCACCTACTGAACTGAGAAAATCTCAGGTCACTTCCTAGCCATATACAAGTTCTACTGAAGAAGAAAAGAATGTCGGCCCACAGATGGGAGCTGAGCATGGGAACCAACCTCTAGTTGGCTATATTATATTATTAGAGGATGAACCGTAGGACTACAGGTTTTTACTCTATAGAGCTTAGATTTCCTACGGGGGCAAGTTAAGAGGAAAGGGAAGGGATACTACAATAGGTCATCTAATTCAGTGTCTGCTGAAAAACTTTCCTCTGCCCTTCCAGGAATCATTTTGGTTTCTTTTTATCTTGTGGGATATAAATATTTAAGTATTTAAAGAAATTCAAACTCAGAACTACAGAACCAAAATTTTTTAATTTTTAGAGAGATTTTTTTTTTTTTTTTTTTTTTTTTTTGCTATATGGCACATGAGCTCATCAGAGAGACATAGAAACAGAAAGTGAGAAATCACCCTCCAGGGTGAATGACCATGCCACAGTCCCTTCTTCTCCATTCTCCTCTCAGGATTTTGGACATGCATGCACAGGCTCCCAGCATGAGTTTTAAGCCACTAGGTCCAGGACTCCAAACATAGTTGACCATATGTGGTATAACCATTACTCCATCTGCTGGTCCCAGAACCAAACCTCTTAAAGTTAAAGGAGAAATAGATCGAAGAAATAGATTGCTGTGGGGTAGGATGCCATAGGGTTAGGTCATTGGACAGTTAATCAGAAATATATTTGGTAGTGTTTTGTTTTCCCTTCTATTCTTTTTTTTATTTTTTTTGGGGGGGTTGCTATAGGGCACATGCACTTGTTGCAGAGAGACAGAGAGAGAGAGACAGAAAGTGAGAAATCATACCCCAAGGGGATGGCTACAATACAATCTTCTCCATGCTCCTCTTGGGATTTGGGGCATGCACGCACAAGAGCCAGAGTGCTTTCAAGCCCCCAGATCCAGGACTCAAATCGCACAGTTGGCCATGTGGGATCTGATCACCTTAACAACCATGCCACCTGTTGGCCTCCTTCCTTACTATTCCTTAAGGCCACTTAATGAATAAATTGTGGTATCATTACCCCACAGAATATTAATCAGCAGTAAAACTGAATAACTACAATCACACACAAATGGATGCATCTTTAAAAATAATCTTGATTCTGGGACCAGCAGTTAGCATAATGGCTATGTCACTGGACTTCCATGTAGTTGACCATGGTTCGAGTCCCAGACCCAGTGGCTTAAACTCATGCCAGTGGCGTGTGCATGCCTGCCCAAGAACCCGAGAGGAAAATGGAGAAGAAGGGATTGTGGCATGGCCATCCCCTCTTGGGGGTGATTTCTCGCTTTCTGTCTCTCTCTCTCAGTCTTTCTGGCGAGCGCACATGCCCTATAGCCAAAAACCTCTCCAAAAAATAATTTTTTTTTTAGTTCAATGAACCAACCATATTATGATGCCCTTTGGTCCTTTTTTATAGAATTCAAAACTAAATAACGTTAAATTACATATCACGTGTGAGTATGTGTATGTGTGTGTGTATGACTTAAGCAATACAGTTTTATTGCCTTGTAGTTCTGGAGAATGGAAATACAAAATCGAAGTTTGTTCCTGTGAAGGCTAAGGGAAAGATCTGTTCCAAGATTGCATCCTTGCTTTGTTGTGACCAATTTCACACCGTGTCTCCTCTTTTTTTTTTTAGGTTTTGGCTATAGGGCGTATGAGCTCTCCAAATAGAGACAGAGCCAGACAATGAGAGGGAAAGTGAGAAATCACCTCCCAGGGAGGATGCCATGCTGCAATCCCTTTTCCTCAATTTTCTTCCTGAACTTCCAGGCATGCACACACACGTGCCTGGTGTGATTTTCAAGTGGCCGAGTCAGGGATTAAAACCTTGGTCAGCCATATGGGAATCTAGCATCTTAACCACCATGTCACCTGCTAGCCCCATCCCTATGTCTCTTTATATTGTCTTTCCTCTACACTTGTGCATCTCTTTGTTCGCATATCTCCTTTTTATAAGGATATCAGTCATACTGGATTAAGGTCCACCCTAATAATCTCATTTTAATTAATTATATCTCTAATAATTTTTTTTTCAAATAAGGTCACATTATAAAGCATGGGGTTAGGACCTCAACATAAAAATTTTAGGAGGACACACTTCAATCCCTAACACTGCTATCAGGTTATTACTTCTGTTTTGGGCAAAGGATTATGGGTATTCATTATGTTGTTAAAATAATTAAAAGAGGATTAGGCTTGGACTAACAGTTTTCATGAACCAAGGATTATAATTAATCTAATTCTGTAAATCTGGGTTCCATAAGTTAAGGAAGGAAGGAAGGAAGGAAGGAAGGAAGGAAGGAAGGAAGGAAGGAGCAAAGCAACCAACTCAGATACTTATAATGGCAAGTTCTGTGCTTCCAGCATGCCTGGTTCTGGAGTCTAAATTCTGCTCAGAGTCAGTCTCTTGTCATCTCTTACCTCTGCTTTCTGTCTCAACCCTCAGGTGCCATGTGGATGGCTCCCAGCAGAGTTTGTCTGGACAAACCTGTGGATTGTCTCCACAGGAAGCCTTTTATGGCCCTGGGTTAGATTTACTCAGAGGACTGCTGGAACTCTCAATACTTTGTTCATTCATTTCTCGTTCATTTTTCCAAGTAGAGCCTAGCTCCCAGAACGCTATAGATTACCTATACAGTGCTTGGGTAACACCCAGTGCTAACAACTTGTGAACACCAAGCAGTTCCACACTGCTCCTTGCCACCCTGACACCAAGACCTGGCCTCATGGCCATTGTGTTTCTGGAGCCTCACTGTTCTTCCAATTTGGGAATCTCTAGTTTTATAAGTATTGCCCTCTCCAGAGCTCTGCACAGCAAGGGATACTGGGACAGGCAATCTTGGAGGGCACATAAAAAAATAAAAAATCCTGGGACACACAAAAAATAAGCGGTCCTAGGACATATTTCTCCAAGGACTCTGAGGAAGCAAAAAATGCCTCTAAACAACCTTTTTCTGAAATAAAGAAATCTTTTTTTATGGAATGCTCTGTCTCTAGACCTATTCAGATAAGTGGTTGGTATAATGTCCTTTATAAAAGTTTCACCTCATTTGATACTCTGAAATACAGGTCAAATTAGGAGACTAGAAAAGAAACCTCAAAGTTCTTCCCTTGCTTTATAGTTTCTATTATTTCACATGAAACTGATAGTTTTTAAAACTTTTTTGTAATCTTAATATAAGACCTGATACTAAAATACATATGATATTCTTAACATCTAAAAAAATTTATTTTTCAGGCTACATTGGGTTTTTAATTCCTAAAGCCTCTAAGTCAGGCTTCAAGGTGGTTCCAAAAATTCCTGCCTCCAGGTCCTCACACTCTTGCGTAGTTTCCAGGTGTTTATACTCTTACATGTATCAAATTGGTGTGGGTGACAAAAACAGAGCAGAAATAGTGGTAGCTCCAAGGCCAGGTCATAAAGACGTTATGGGCCTCATCTTTCTCTCTTTTGCATTATTCACTCTGGGGGAAGCCAACTGTTATGATGACACTCAAGCCATCCTCTGGAAAAGTTTACATGCCAACGGATGGAGGTCTCCTGCCAATAATCAGGAAATGAGACGTCCAACAGTCACGTGAGTGAGCCCTGATGGAAATGGGTTGTCCAGCCACAGTCGTTCATTCAGATGAGCCAGCCCCAGGAACAGAAACTGAGCCAGCTATATGGCTCCAAGTATCCCCCGCCCCCGCAAACTGTGAGATAATAAACATTAGATGTTTTACGCTGTTAAATTTTGAGGTAACGTGTTATGTAGCAAAAGATAATTAAAACAAATCCCAAAGCTGAATGAGAGAACTGTGAATGAATACAATATACAAAGAAGAATTACATTCTGATTCAGGAATTAGTAAAGTTGGCTTAGTCTTTGTTCTGGTTCAGCTGGACAATCAATGTCCAACTTTAGGAACAGATTGTCCCCTATTGTGACACTCCTTAGTAAAGTATTTGTGCCTTATGTATCTCAGTATTGCTAACTCCATCTCATCATCTGACCTGAAAGAGGGACTTGATGGGACCAGCAGTTAGTGTAATGGCTATGTCGCTGGACTCCCATCTAGTTGATTGTGGTTCAAGTCCTGGACCCGGTGGCTTAAACTCACACAGGGCGCATGTGCGTGCCTGACCAAGATCCTGAGAGGAGAATGGAGGAGAAGGGATTACAGCACGGCCATCCCCCCAGGGGGTGATTTTTTGCTTTCTGTCTCTCTGTCTTTCTGTCTTTCTGGTGAGCACATGTGCCCTACAGCAAAAACCTCTCAGAAAAAAGAAAAAAAGAAAAAAAAAGAGGGCCTTGATGAATTCTGGTTAAATGATGAAGAAATAAGACCACCATGGTTTCTTCACTTAGAAAAAGGTGGGGATTGGGAACCAGCAGTTAGAGTAATGGCTATGTCGCTGGACTCCCACGTAGTTGACCGCGGTTCGTGTCCCGGACCTGGTGGCTTAGAACTCACGCCAGGCACATGTGTGTGCGTGCCCAAGATCACGAGAGGAGAATGAAGGAGAAGGGATTGTGGCGTGACCATCCCCCCGGGGGGTGATTTCTCGCTTTCTGTCTCTCTGTCTCTCTCTGTCTGTCTGTCGAGCGCACGTGCCCTATAGTGAAAACCTCTCCACTCCTTAGTAAAGTATTTGTGCCTTATGTATCTCAGTATTGCTAACTCCATCTCATCATCTGACCTGAAAGAGGGACTTGATGGGACCAGCAGTTAGTGTAATGGCTATGTCGCTGGACTCCCATCTAGTTGATTGTGGTTCAAGTCCTGGACCCGGTGGCTTAAACTCACACAGGGCGCATGTGCGTGCCTGACCAAGATCCTGAGAGGAGAATGGAGGAGAAGGGATTACAGCACGGCCATCCCCCCAGGGGGTGATTTTTTGCTTTCTGTCTCTCTGTCTTTCTGTCTTTCTGGTGAGCACATGTGCCCTACAGCAAAAACCTCTCAGAAAAAAGAAAAAAAGAAAAAAAAAGAGGGCCTTGATGAATTCTGGTTAAATGATGAAGAAATAAGACCACCATGGTTTCTTCACTTAGAAAAAGGTGGGGATTGGGAACCAGCAGTTAGAGTAATGGCTATGTCGCTGGACTCCCACGTAGTTGACCGCGGTTCGTGTCCCGGACCTGGTGGCTTAGAACTCACGCCAGGCACATGTGTGTGCGTGCCCAAGATCACGAGAGGAGAATGAAGGAGAAGGGATTGTGGCGTGACCATCCCCCCGGGGGGTGATTTCTCGCTTTCTGTCTCTCTGTCTCTCTCTGTCTGTCTGTCGAGCGCACGTGCCCTATAGTGAAAACCTCTCCAAAAAAAAAAAAAAAAAGAAAGAAAAAGGTGAGGATGCATCTTTTCCTAGATTTGATCAAATTATGTTGGAGCATTTTGACCTAGCAGCCAAGAATGATCAGAGATGCCATCATCCTCAAGGAAGGCAAAGAATGGACACACGGAACGGTAGACTATCAGGATCATTATTCTTCAGTCATAGGGAGGTCATTCAATACATTCTGGTAAAATTACACAAGGATTATCAATGCAGCCATTTGAAACAATGCTACAGAGTTTGATTTTGTGACTTGGAGAGATGTTTATGATATTTTCATTAGGACAGAGTCTGACACGTTAAGTAGAGTCTTAATATTCATTAAATAAGTGGAAAAATAAAGGTCTAGAAGAACATAATTTGTTTTTATAAAAATATTAATATACCCATATATTAATGAGATGGATGAAACCATATTTGGCATAAGTGTTCTCACATAAATACTCTGGTTTTTGACATTGTTGACGTGGGGTTGGTAGAACAGGTGAGGTGGCGCTGAGTATAAATTTATGATCAGTAGTTACTTTCTAAAGAATCTAGTTAAACTGGATGATTTGGGGTGGCAGGGACTGGGCAATGCATTAATAAGCATAAGCAAACATTGAGGTAGAATGTGACATTGGGAGAAATAAGTAAAATATATTTAGGTTACTTTTGATGTTCTCTCTGTGAGAGATTGGATATAGAAAGAAATTCCTGTTCCAGGAGTTGAAATCTTGCATTATAGACTGTCCACGGTCATTAACTAATAGAACAACTCTAGTTAAAGAGTCTTCTTTCTAGGCCTTAGTTTCCTCATTTTTAGAACGGGGGCTTGAGATTTAAAAAAAAATTCAAATATGTTGTTTGAGGTGCATAATGATTTTTATAGAAATGACCAATAAAATGAATGATGAGCAAAAATATATAAGATATAATTTTTAAAATTGATACCATTTTCTATTTCACATTTTAGAGTTTTTTGGGAGTGGGTGATGGTGGATTATCTCTGTTATATTTTTATTTTATTTCATTTTTTTTGCAAAGATAATATACATTCATCTAGAGTTTCCAATTCAAGCAATTCTCCATTTTAGAAGGAGACTATAAAATTGCTTGTATACTTTCTGAGCAAGAAGAAGAAATCTCTTTTATTTCTATCATCATTCTTAAGTGAGAAAAATGTCAGCATTTTTAGGATGTCATAGCTTCCTGATATGTCATAGAGGAATATGGAAGATTACAAAGAAGGAACTTAGTACCTATCTTGCTGTTTCTTCTAAAGTAACGCTTCTCACATTAAAAAGAGGGCATGTCTCAGAACATACAAGTAAAATCTACTTTTAAAATGCACATTCTCCATTTAATAATATTTTAATTTCTCAAAGAGCCTACAAAAACAACCCTATAGTTTGTATTTTTGTCTTTTTGTTAGAGAGTATGTGTATTCACCAGAGATAGAGAGGGAGAGAAGAAAGTGCCCCCTAGGTCCCCCACGGGGAATGGTCACACTATAGTCTCTTCTCTCTCTTCTTTTATGGACTTCAACTGCTTTTACTACCAGACCAGAAAGTTGGTCATGTCTCATTTTTCATATAGACATCTCTGTTTTTTTTCTTTTAAAAAAACTTTTTAGGTTTTTGCTGTAGAGTGTGTGCACTTGCTGGAGAGAGACAGAGACAAAGTAAGTGAGAAAGTGAGATTATGGTGATAGACACGCTGCCATCTCTTCCCTTCCACTAACCTCTGGGATTTTGGACATGCACACACATGTACCCAACATGATTTTTTTTGGAGACGTTTTTGCTATAGGGTGCGTGTGCTCCCCAGAAAGACAGAGAGAGACAGAGAGACAGAAAGCGAGAAATCACCCCCCCCCCTGCAGGGGGGGGGGTGATTTCTCGCTTTCTGTCTCTCTGTCTCTCTCTGTCTTTCTGGGGAGCACACGCACCCTATAGCAAAAACGTCTCCAAACAAAAAAATGTTGGGTACATGTGTGTGCATGTCCAAAATCCCGGAGGAGAGTGGAAGGGAAGAGATGGCAGCGTGTCTATCACCATAATCTCACTTTCTCACTTACTTTGTCTCTGTCTCTCTCCAGCAAGTGCACACACTCTACAGCAAAAACCTCTAAAAAAAAAAAAAAAAACAAAAAACCAAGAAATCACCCCTGCAGGGGGGGATGGCCACACTGCAATCCCTTCTCCTCTATTCTCCTCTCGGGATCTTGGGCATGCATGTACACGCTCCCAGTGTGAATTTAAGCCACTAGGTCCAGACCTTGAATGGCGATCGACTACGTGGGAGTCCAGTGACATAGCCATTATGCCAACTGCTGGTTCCCCCAACAATTTTAAGTTTCACCTTTTTTTTTTTTTTGGTGCAGCACAATATGCAATGTTTATTTCTTTTCAGTTTACGGAGATTTTTTTCAATATATATTTTACATAGCTAGTCCTGGAAAGAATCCACACTGTTGCTGTTCATTTGGCAACCCTGACTGCAACACTTGTATTCTTGAAATTTTAACAAATGAAATCAACTGCTTTTTTTTTTTTTTTCTATAGGGTATATGTACTGACCATAGAGACAGAGACAGAGAGAGAGACAGAAAACGAGAAATCACCCCTGACTAGGGATGGCCACACTACAATCCCTTCTCTTCTATTCTCCTCTCGGGATTTTTGGTAATGTACACAAAGGTGCCTGGAGTGAGTTTTAAGCTGCTGGATCTGGGACCCGATTTGTGGTTGGCTACGTGTGAATCTAGCAACGTAACCATTATGACATCTGCTGGTCCCTCAACTGTTTTTTTGATTGAGCAGATTTTTCACTAAGTGCATCTTTTTAAATTTATTTTATATATTCAATCACTATACATCACTTAACTTGTAAATTGAATTTACCCAACATGAATACATTTTATATCAGTCCAGCTGAGGTTACAAAACACATTATCATCAACAGATAATAATCCATTTCTGCGACCCATAAATGCCTCGCCTTTCTATTTTCCTCCTTAATTTCTTTCCTTACACTCTCCCCCTTCTCTGACCCTCTTCCCACGTTATCTCCTGTATCTCTAACTATTTTCAATGCTTCTATGTCCTCTAATCTTTCAGTTTCCATCATAGAATGCAGACAGTTGGTTTATGTTAAGTGGAGATATACAATGTCTCTCTTTCATGGCCTAGCTTGCTTCACTCGGCAGTAAATCTTCCATATTCATCCAATTTCTATCAAATGCCAGGATCATGGTTTTTTATTATTATTATTATTATTATTTTTAATGGTGGAGTAGTATTTGACAAAGTATATGTGCTGCACTTTTCCAATCCATTTATCTGTTCATGAACATTTGGGTTGGTTCTATGTCTTAGCAATTGTGAATAATGTTGAAATAAACATAGATGCGCAACCACTTTTCCAACTGAGCACTCTACTATCCTTTGGTAGATACCCAGGAGTGAAATTGCTGAATCATATGGTAGTTCTATTTTAGGTCTTTGAGGAACCTCCATATTGTACTCCACAGTGGCTAGACCAATTTACATTCCCATCAGCAGTGTAGGAGGGTTCCCCTTTCACCACATCCTTACCAGCACTTAACGTTTTTGTTTTGTTTTGTTTTGGTTTTGTTTTTTTGTTTGTTTTATAATCCTCCCCATTCTGACTGGGGTTAGGTAGTATTTCATTGTGGTTTTGGTCTGCATCTTTCTTATGATGAGGGATGTTGAGCAGTTTTTCATATGCTTTTTGACTGTTGGTATGTCTTCCTTAGATAGTTGTTTATTCAGCTAACTTTTCCATCTTTTAATTGGGTTAATCTTTTTTTTTTCAGGTAAGCAGCTTGAGTTCTCTGTGTATTCTTGTTATCAGTCCCTTATCTGGGGTATAGTTTAAAAAATTATTCTCCCATTTCAAGGGTTGTCGATTCACATGAATTACTGTGTCTTTTACTGTACAGAAATTTCTTAATCTGATATAATCCCACTTGTCTAATTTTGGGATTATTGCCTGTCCTTTAGGGGTCTTATTTATGAAGTCTTTGCCTACCCCAATGTCTCCCAGAGTTTCCCCAGTGTTTTCCACCAGTAATTTTATAGTTTGAGGTCTTAGGTTTAGATCTTTCATCCACTTTAAATTGAGTTTTGTTAATGATGAGAGTAGGGGTTCAGATTCATCTTTCTGCAGGTGAATACCCAGTTTTCCCAGCACCATTTGCTAATGAAGTTTTCCTTTCTCCTCTGGATTGGTTGATAGAATTTGTCAAAGATTAGCTAGCTATATCTTTTGGGGTTATTTCTAGTGCATCTATTCTGTTCCATTGGTCCACATATTTGTTTTTGTGCCAATACTATTCTGTTTTGATTATCACAGCTTTGTAATATATTTTGAGGTCACGGAATGAGATGCCACTCTCTCCACTCTTCTTGTGTGGGATTGCTTTGACAATACAGGGTATTTATGATTCCAGACAAATTCTATGCTTGTCTTTTCTAGATCCGTGAAAAATATCTCTAGATTAATTGAGGTAGAACTGCCATTTTTATTATATTAATTCTCCCAGTTCAGAAACATAGGATGTCCTTCCGCTTTTTTGTGTTATTTTTAATTTCTTTCTTAAAATTTTCATAGTTTTCCTTGTAGAGGTCTTTGACTTCCTTGGTTAGATTTATTCCTAGGTATCTTATACTTTTTGTGTGGCTATGGTAAATGGGATTACTTTCTTCAGTTCTGCCTCTCTCTGCTTGTTGTTCATATAGAAATGCTATAGATTTTTTGTATTTGATTTTGTATCCTACCACTTTACTGTATTCATTTATTACTTCTAGAAGTTTTTTTGTGGATACCTTTGGGTTTTCTATGAATACAATCATATCATCTACAAATAGAGATATTGTCCATTCTTCTTTCCCT
>NW_006159849.1:4304676-4317840 GCF_000334495.1 Tupaia belangeri chinensis
GAAGGCGACCCGCCCTATAGCAAAAACCTCTAAAAAAAAAAAAAAAAAACAAAAAACCAAGAAATCACCCCTGCAGGGGGGGATGGCCACACTGCAATCCCTTCTCCTCTATTCTCCTCTCGGGATCTTGGGCATGCATGTACACGCTCCCAGTGTGAATTTAAGCCACTAGGTCCAGACCTTGAATGGCGATCGACTACGTGGGAGTCCAGTGACATAGCCATTATGCCAACTGCTGGTTCCCCCAACAATTTTAAGTTTCACCTTTTTTTTTTTTTTGGTGCAGCACAATATGCAATGTTTATTTCTTTTCAGTTTACGGAGATTTTTTTCAATATATATTTTACATAGCTAGTCCTGGAAAGAATCCACACTGTTGCTGTTCATTTGGCAACCCTGACTGCAACACTTGTATTCTTGAAATTTTAACAAATGAAATCAACTGCTTTTTTTTTTTTTTTCTATAGGGTATATGTACTGACCATAGAGACAGAGACAGAGAGAGAGACAGAAAACGAGAAATCACCCCTGACTAGGGATGGCCACACTACAATCCCTTCTCTTCTATTCTCCTCTCGGGATTTTTGGTAATGTACACAAAGGTGCCTGGAGTGAGTTTTAAGCTGCTGGATCTGGGACCCGATTTGTGGTTGGCTACGTGTGAATCTAGCAACGTAACCATTATGACATCTGCTGGTCCCTCAACTGTTTTTTTGATTGAGCAGATTTTTCACTAAGTGCATCTTTTTAAATTTATTTTATATATTCAATCACTATACATCACTTAACTTGTAAATTGAATTTACCCAACATGAATACATTTTATATCAGTCCAGCTGAGGTTACAAAACACATTATCATCAACAGATAATAATCCATTTCTGCGACCCATAAATGCCTCGCCTTTCTATTTTCCTCCTTAATTTCTTTCCTTACACTCTCCCCCTTCTCTGACCCTCTTCCCACGTTATCTCCTGTATCTCTAACTATTTTCAATGCTTCTATGTCCTCTAATCTTTCAGTTTCCATCATAGAATGCAGACAGTTGGTTTATGTTAAGTGGAGATATACAATGTCTCTCTTTCATGGCCTAGCTTGCTTCACTCGGCAGTAAATCTTCCATATTCATCCAATTTCTATCAAATGCCAGGATCATGGTTTTTTATTATTATTATTATTATTATTTTTAATGGTGGAGTAGTATTTGACAAAGTATATGTGCTGCACTTTTCCAATCCATTTATCTGTTCATGAACATTTGGGTTGGTTCTATGTCTTAGCAATTGTGAATAATGTTGAAATAAACATAGATGCGCAACCACTTTTCCAACTGAGCACTCTACTATCCTTTGGTAGATACCCAGGAGTGAAATTGCTGAATCATATGGTAGTTCTATTTTAGGTCTTTGAGGAACCTCCATATTGTACTCCACAGTGGCTAGACCAATTTACATTCCCATCAGCAGTGTAGGAGGGTTCCCCTTTCACCACATCCTTACCAGCACTTAACGTTTTTGTTTTGTTTTGTTTTGGTTTTGTTTTTTTGTTTGTTTTATAATCCTCCCCATTCTGACTGGGGTTAGGTAGTATTTCATTGTGGTTTTGGTCTGCATCTTTCTTATGATGAGGGAATTTGAGCAGATTTTCATATGCTTTTTGACTGTTGGTATGTCTTCCTTAGATAGTTGTTTATTCAGCTAACTTTTCCATCTTTTAATTGGGTTAATCTTTTTTTTTTCAGGTAAGCAGCTTGAGTTCTCTGTGTATTCTTGTTATCAGTCCCTTATCTGGGGTATAGTTTAAAAAATTATTCTCCCATTTCAAGGGTTGTCGATTCACATGAATTACTGTGTCTTTTACTGTACAGAAATTTCTTAATCTGATATAATCCCACTTGTCTAATTTTGGGATTATTGCCTGTCCTTTAGGGGTCTTATTTATGAAGTCTTTGCCTACCCCAATGTCTCCCAGAGTTTCCCCAGTGTTTTCCACCAGTAATTTTATAGTTTGAGGTCTTAGGTTTAGATCTTTCATCCACTTTAAATTGAGTTTTGTTAATGATGAGAGTAGGGGTTCAGATTCATCTTTCTGCAGGTGAATACCCAGTTTTCCCAGCACCATTTGCTAATGAAGTTTTCCTTTCTCCTCTGGATTGGTTGATAGAATTTGTCAAAGATTAGCTAGCTATATCTTTTGGGGTTATTTCTAGTGCATCTATTCTGTTCCATTGGTCCACATATTTGTTTTTGTGCCAATACTATTCTGTTTTGATTATCACAGCTTTGTAATATATTTTGAGGTCACGGAATGAGATGCCACTCTCTCCACTCTTCTTGTGTGGGATTGCTTTGACAATACAGGGTATTTATGATTCCAGACAAATTCTATGCTTGTCTTTTCTAGATCCGTGAAAAATATCTCTAGATTAATTGAGGTAGAACTGCCATTTTTATTATATTAATTCTCCCAGTTCAGAAACATAGGATGTCCTTCCGCTTTTTTGTGTTATTTTTAATTTCTTTCTTAAAATTTTCATAGTTTTCCTTGTAGAGGTCTTTGACTTCCTTGGTTAGATTTATTCCTAGGTATCTTATACTTTTTGTGTGGCTATGGTAAATGGGATTACTTTCTTCAGTTCTGCCTCTCTCTGCTTGTTGTTCATATAGAAATGCTATAGATTTTTTGTATTTGATTTTGTATCCTACCACTTTACTGTATTCATTTATTACTTCTAGAAGTTTTTTTGTGGATACCTTTGGGTTTTCTATGAATACAATCATATCATCTACAAATAGAGATATTGTCACTTCTCTTTCCCTATTTGAATGCCTTTTAATTTATTTTCTGGTCTGATTGCATTGGCTAGGACTTCCAGCATTATATTGAAAAGGAGCAGAGAGAGTTGACAGCATTGTCTTGTACCAGTTTTTTGGAAAAAATTTTTGGCTTTTCTGTGTTCAGTATAATGTCAGCTGTAAGTTTTTCATAGATGGCTTTTGTTCTGCTGAGAAACAATAGTTCTATGTTGATTTTGCTGAGAGTCTTAATCATGAAAGGATGTTGTATTTTGTCAAATGCTTTTTCTGGATCAATTGAAATGATCATATGGTTTTTATATTTATTTCTGTTAATATGATCTATTACATTTATGGTTTTTTGTATTTTGAACCACCTTTGCATCCTTGGAATAAAGCTTACCTGGTCATGATGAATAATCTTTTTAAATGCTACTGGAAATTATTTGCTTGTTAAGAATTTTTACAACTATATTCATCAGGTATGTTGGTCTCTAGTTTTCCTTTCTTGTATCCTTACCTGTTTTGTGAATGAGGGTGATCAAGGATTCATAAAATGCATTTGAAAGGATTACTTCCTCTTGGCTCTTTAGAAATAATTTGAGTAGAATAGGGGTTATCTCTTCAAAAGTTTTGTAGAATTTATTCAGGCTTTCTGTGTTCTCCTGAGTTAATCTTGGTAGATTACACGTGTCCAGGAATTTGTCCATCTCATCAAGGTTTTCTTGTCTTTTTTTTTTTTTTTTTTTTGCATATAGTCACTCACAGTATCCTCTAATGATGTTTATTTCTATTATGTCTATTGTAATGTTGCCTGTTTCATTGTGATTTTGATTTATCTGGTTTCTTTCTCTCTTCTTGTTAATTAGCCTAGCTAATGGTGTGTCAACTTTGTTTATCTTTTCAAAGAACAAGCTTTTGCTTTCATTTATTTTCTGTATAGTTTTTTTTTTTTTTTTTGATTTCATCTATTTCTGCTCAAGTCTTCATTATTTCTTTTCTCCTAGCATTTTTTGGATTTTTTTTGGTTGTTTTTCCAATTCCCTGAGGCATGATTTTAGGTTGTCCATTTGCCACCTTTCCACCTTTTTCTTATGCACACTAATTGCTATGAACTTTTCTCTTATGACCACTTTGGCAGTGTCCTGTAGATTATGGAAACTCATGCACTCATTATCATCTCTTTTCATGAATCTTTTTATTTCAGTCTTAATATCTTCAGTATTGGAGTCATTCAAAAGTAAGTTATTTAGCTTCCATGTATTTGTATATTTTTGAGGGTTTTCCCTGAGACTGATATCAAGTTTAATTACACTGTGGTCAGAGAGAATGGTGGATATAGTATCTATGCCTTTGAATCTGTAAAGGCTTTTCTTGTGCCCTATCATGTGGTCAGTCTTTGAGATGGTACCACATGAGGGTGAGAAAAGTGTATATTTTGTGGGGGTTTTTTTGGTGGAAACTTATAGAAATGTCTGTCAGGTCTATCTGCTTTATGGTATAGTCTAGGCCCTGAATCTCTCTGCTTATTTTTTGTCTTGTTGATCTTTCTAAAGGAGATAATAGGGTGCTGAGATCCCTAAACATTAGTGTATTGCAGTTTATCTCTCCTTGTAGATCTAGTGGTCTTTCCTTCACATAGTTGGGTGCTCCTGGGTTGGGTGCATAGGTATTTATAAGCGTAATATCTTCTTGATGAATTAGCTTTTTTACTATTACATAATGCCCTTCTTTGTCTCTTCTTATAGTTTTTTGTCTTAAAGCCTATTTTGCCTGAAATCAGTATTATTAGTTCCACTCTTTTTTTGGTTTTCATTTGCACGGAATGTCTTTTTTCAGCCCTTTACTTTTAGTCTATGTATGTCTTTATCCATGAGATGGATTTCTTGTAGGCATCAGATGGGGGGTTTCTGTTTTTCTAATCCATTCAGTCAGTCTGTGTCTCTTGATTGGAAAATTTAAACCATTAAAAGTCAACATTATTATCGATATTTCCACACTTGTCTCTACCATTAAGATGGCCATTTTCTTGGTTGTTTTTTGTTCTCTTATTTCTGTCTGTCTGTCTTTAGTTTTCTTCATATAGTACTCCCTTCAGAACTTCTTGAATAACTAGTCTGGGGTTGGTAAATTCTTTCAGGTTCTGCTTATTTGAGGACATTTTTATCTTTTTTTTTCCCATATGAAGGGTAATCTTCCTGGGTATACTAATCTTGGTTGAAACTATTTTTCATTTAATATTTTGAAGATATTTCCCCATTCTTCCCTTCCTTGCATTGGTTCTTATTAGAGGTCTGGTGTTAACCTGAAGGGATAATTTGATGTAAGTAACTTGATGCTTCTCTCTTGCCAGTTTTATTATCTTGTCTTTGTCTGTGGTTTTGGCCAGTCTGGCTATGATGTGCCATGGAGAATGTCTTCTTGGGTTGATTCTATTTGGGGTTCTTTGAATTTCTTGACTCTGGAGTTTTGAATGCTTCTCTAGGTTTGGAAAGTTTTCTTCCAGGATTTCATGGAATAGATTTTCCCTCTCTTTTCTTTTTAACCCATATATTTACTTTTTATTGAATTTGTTAATGTTACAGATTTCTTGCACTGCCAAATCATGCCTAAGAATCCAGAGAAAGAAATGGTACAATGGACAGCCTCATCCACCCATCACACAATATATTAAAACTTGATTCATGTGCATTTTGATAACTTCATAATGTTTTAAAAAGTTATAACAAGAGATGGAATTTAAGTTTGCTGCAGGTCTTCGGATTTCTGACATAGTATGTTATTAAATAACACCTCTGCATATTCTTCTTAGTTCATTCCTTATTAACACCTCCCCCCAATTAGTTTTGCTGGGAAAATAATACATATTTTCAGGGAAAATATGTGGCTCAAGATCCAAGAGATTATTTGTTAGCGTTTTTGGTTTCTAAATAAATTTTTTCAGTTTAACCAAGAATCTCTTGTTTCTCACTCAATTACCCAACCTCCCCTTGGCTGGTTCAGCTACCATGGAATAGATTTTCAATGTCTTTATTAGTTTCTTCATATTCCAGGATACCAATTATCCCAATTTTTGGACATTAGATGGAATCTAGTATTTCTTATATATTATGCACATTTTTTTTTTCTCTATCTTTTTGGTATTCCACCTGCTCCAGGTCAGAGATTTTGTTTTCTACTTCTGAGATTCAATATTATGCATGCTCTAATTTGTTTTTAATACTTCCAAGGGAGGTTTTGATTTCCTGCATTGTAGCCTTCATCTCTAACAATTCTGTCTGATTGTTTTTTATGGTGTCTTTTTCTTTTTTCAAATTGTGGAAGGACTTTCTCATCTCCTGTAGCTTGTTGTCTCTTTTCTCTCACATCTTCTGGAGTTCAATGTCTCTTTTCTCTTACATCTCCTTTAGTTTTTTCACTATGAATATTCTGAATTGTTTATCTGACATTTCCATGTGTTCCATTGGATAATGAGGAATTGTTATTTTCCCTTGGGGGAGAGTTATTTCTTGGTTTCTCATGTTTCTTGTGTCTCTGCACAGGTTTCTGGTCATCTGATAGATTAAATGTTTTTTCCTAATTTCTTAGAGTTAATTTTGAGTATTCAAAGGCATGCAGTAAGATATGATCTGTGAACTCTTTGCAGCCCCGTCTCCCTGATACTCACTCTGTAACCTGCACTTCTGTTGCTGAGACTAGATGTTCCAAATGCCTCCCAGATTCTAGAGAACAGATGCACCTGGGGCTGAGCCACAGGGTTTCAACTGTATACTACATACTTCAGAAAACTATGAAGTCTAACAAATGTGAGAGAGTGGAGGTTCCGAGGCAGTCTCTGGCCTCACTTGTTTCTGATGCACAGGAGCCAGGACCAGATTATTTTTTTTTTCCCAAATGACATCATCCTTGGCCAGAAATTTCACCTGTTTCCCCCAGTGCTAGACCAGAAACCCAACAAATATGAATGAGCCAATGAATAAATAGCAATTTTGACCAAGACAGAGCTAATTTAGATATAGAATACAATATATATTAAATATGTAACCAATATATTTTTTATATCATATGTGTGATTACATGAGAGCCTCTTAGTTCCAGTCATTTGGTTATTTGGTTGACACTGAGGTGTGGACTTCTGCAGAATTTTGCTTGGCCCCCCAAGCATTTACAACTATAATTTTGGAAGAGTTACACTCCTTTCTTAACCTGCTTGAGCTGTTATAATAAACCAGGTGCTCACAAACAACAGAAATTTATCTCTTTCAGTTCTGGAGGCTTGGATGCTCAAGATTAAGGTGCCAGCAGATCTGATGTCTGGTGTGGGGCCATGTACTGGTTCATGGATTGTACCTTCTTGCTGTGTTGCCACATGGTGGAAAGGGTCAGACAGCTCTCTGGGACCTCTTTTATAGGGGAATTAATCTCATTGATGAGGGCTCTGCTTTCCTGACCTAATCAGCTCCTAATACCATCTTGTTTTGGGGGAATAAAAACATTCAGATCATGACAACCGCATGAGGTGAGTTTTAATCAGTGAGAGATGGAAAGTGGTGGATATTTCTCCTCTCCCTCCTGTAAGACAGATGGTCTGAGGTGGAGTTTATTCAGCCTCATAGAGGATGGGACCAGCAGTTGGCTTAATAGCCATGTCGCTTGACTCCCATGTAGTCAACCACAGTTCAAGTCCCAGACCCAGTGGCTTAAACTTATGCTGGGCACGTGTGCGTGCATGCCCAAGATCCAGAGAGGAGAATGGAGGAGAAGGGACTGCGGCACATCCATCCCCTCAGGGGTGATTTTTTGTTTTCTATCTCTGTCTCTCTCTTTCTGGCAAGCGCATGCACCCTATAGCAAAAACAAAAACAAAAACAAAAAACAAAAAGCAAAACCACAAACCTTTCCAAAAAAAAAAAAGAGGATGATCCAGTGAGATGGAACAATCAGTCACACTTAGAGGGTTGCCAGTTCAATATTGGCTCACCCTGGCTCTCTCTCCTTCCCTGCTTCACTCCTCCCCTCTCTCAGTCCAGGTCCCTGGGAGTACACTTCTAGTAAATTATCTGCACAAGCTTTTGCCTTAGAATTTGCTTCTTGGGAAACCCAGGTTATGACAATTCCTAATGTTTGATTTAGGAGGCAGGTTCTATATCCAGTGTTTCTTTTCTACTCCCATATGTCCACAACTCAACCACCCACTCTACTCTTTCTTTAAAGGACTCAAATGTTCTAGAAAACACAGGATAATCGGACTGCAGCAGGGGAATATTCTGAGATGTAGAAGAATCTACAAAAGTAGAAGATAAACGCAGATCCTTTCCCTCTTTGTCATTTATTTTCAAAAGTAAAAATATTTTTAAGAGTTACTAAACACTCTTAGGGCAGCTAGAAGAGAGAGGCACTCTCTGAAAACAATCAGAAGGTGAGAAGGCAAACTTTTCTGAGATACTAAAGAGGGAGGTTAGAGGTTAGACTAAGCAGCAGATGTGGGAGGACAAGAGTGTACCTTAGGCCTCATGCCCTCTTTGTGGGCAACCTCACAGCAGGCTGTAGCCTATGAGTAGTAGCCATATGATATGCTTGGAAGGCTGGTCCACAGGCACTGGGATGCCAGCTCTTGGTGAAGATCCTGACACACATGTTTGTGTGGCAGCTGAGACCATGCACCCTAGGCAATGGTCATCCTGGTGGTACTTAGCATGGACTCATACCAGGAAGAGTCTTCTTAATATCTTGGTCTTACCTACGACCCTAAGACTTAGCTAATTCTGGGGTGAATTCCAACAATGACTAGACTAAATTTCTTGCTGTACTGTGTGCACTTAAGAAAATAAAAGAAATGGACATTCATCACATATTCTATTTTTGCAGAATGGGATTCATACCTATAACCAGGCTTTTTCCCCTGTATAGCTGAATATATTTTCCATGGACTAGCTGCCCTAGATCTAAACAAAGTCACCCCATAGCCTTGCTTAGACTTTTCCTTCTTGCTTTATTCAAAGAAATGGGGTTATTTAGGGAGATGTTATCCAGCTCATCACTATAACCTCAAAGAAAGCTACTTGAGCTGTTGAACTGTTTGCATTCTAATTGTAAGGATTAAAGGTCATGTTCAGAAAGTAAAGGTATCAAAAGGATTAGCCAAAGCTAGCGACAGCCTGGTGAGGCAATAAGCATTGTTGGAGTTAATGTTGTGTTACTTCCACTGACTGTTGCAGGTGAGTCTTCAGGGGCAATCCTGTTGAAGGTCGTTCTGGGCAGAAGAACTGGCATTTGGATGATTTTGTTTGTAATGAATTATTTCTCAGAGAATGGCTTTATGCCACCACTTGCTATTATTTTGATGAACAAAAGCCTGGGATGATGAAGGGCAATATGTATGGGATACTGTGTGCACGTGTGCATGCATTCTGGCTTGTCATAAACAAAAGCTGGTTATTTCTCAAGGGACATAGGGAACCCTGAGTGCACTGCTGAAATAGGCTTATATTTCTAAAGATAGTGGGTCCTATGGAAAAAAAAAAAAGCAAAAAAAAACCCAATGGAACTAGATTACTGGCTTTTCTCACTCTAGTTGTTTATCAGGGAACCTAAGAAATTACATTGCTGTAGCTTGTGTTAAAATTCTAAATGATGACAGCAATTGCCAAAGTAACTTGGACACCAGTTCCTTGTCTTTGGAAGGGCAATATGTATGGGATACTGTGTGCACGTGTGCATGCATTCTGGCTTGTCATAAACAAAAGCTGGTTATTTCTCAAGGGACATAGGGAACCCTGAGTGCACTGCTGAAATAGGCTTATATTTCTAAAGATAGTGGGTCCTATGGAAAAAAAAAAAGCAAAAAAAAACCCAATGGAACTAGATTACTGGCTTTTCTCACTCTAGTTGTTTATCAGGGAACCTAAGAAATTACATTGCTGTAGCTTGTGTTAAAATTCTAAATGATGACAGCAATTGCCAAAGTAACTTGGACACCAGTTCCTTGTCTTTGGCAGGGGTGATTCTTTTTTGACAAAAACATTACTCTTGGAAACTATGCTGATATGGAAAGTCATTGTTGACCATCCACTCTGGAGGGGAGAAGTCAGATGATGCCGATTAACTTTTAACATGCATCTGTATTGTGTAAGGCACTCTGTCAGGACTTGGTATATATTATTTTACTTAATCTTCATTACAACTCAGAGAGAGAAAGAGAGAGAGAGAAAGCACATATTCAATCCTCTTTGGGTAGATGAAGAAACTAAGGCTACATAGCTACACAGTTAGCTAATAAGTCATTATTGCTTCAGTCAATTCTTTCTACATAACCAGCAGCTACAAAATCACAGTGGCATACAACAATATACATGTATTTCTCTCTCACTTGACTGTGAGGGGCTAAGGTAGCTTCGTTTCTTGTGTCTCATTCCAAGTCACGGGCTGAAGGTGCGTGCTATCCAAACTATTTTTTTCTCATGGAAATGACAAAAATATAAGTAGACAAACCGAGCTGCACAAGCATATTTCAAGCCTCTGCTTGCATTACAACCACTAAAATCTCATTAGATAAAGCAAAGCACGTGGCCAAATCCAAAGGAATGGAGAAGTACATACCTCCCTTCACAGGGCCTTGACAAGGGTGTGGATATTTAATATTAATATAGGGAAATTAAGGCTTAGAACCCCAAATTCAAGTACCGTAATGAACACCAGAGATTGTATTCCAACATAGGTATGTCTCACTCTCACTCTTACTCTCAAACTCAAATTCTTTTGGCCTTCTGAGTAAAGAGGTGTTTCTAATTATGTAAATTCTTCAGATATCAAATAGGCATTATATAGGAGGCTGTGTGAAGCTCGGAAAGGCCATGTGTGCAATTAAAACTCTCTTTCCTTTCTTGTTCTTTCTTCCTCTCTTTTCTCTATACCCATTTTCTTGGTGACTTCATCTAGTCTCATGGCCTTAAACATCACCTGTGTACAGATGACTCTCATCAATTATATCTCTAGTCTGACCTGCTCCCTGGTATTTCACAGGTACTCAGTATCTCCACTTGGATGTCCAATGGGCATCTCCCATGACCAAAGCTGAGTTCCCAATAATCTTGCTCTAAAGCTGCTCTCTTCTTCACTGAGATGCCTTTCCCATCCCAGTTAATAGCAACTCTATCTTTTCAATTGCTCAGACTGAAATTCTTGACTATCTTCTTCTCATAACCTATATCTGGTTCTTCAGCAAATTCTGTCAGTTCAGTCTCAACAATGTTTCCAGAATCTAAGCCCTTGTCAACATTTCCACCACCATTTCATTGGCTCAAGTCCTCATCATTTGATGCCGAGAATATATTGATAGCCTTCTAACTAGACTTTTTGTATCTGTCCTTTCTCCATATACCTATGTCCAAATCCAATTAGAGTAGTCTTTAAAATGTAAGTCAGATACTTTTATTATTCTACCTTTAATTGCAACTTACAGACATTATAGGACAAATGCTTTATAAGGGGTTATAGTCTGTGCACCCCTCACCCCATTTCTCTCTACTTCAACTCCCTCCAGGTTCTTCCTCTCTCACTCCTTTCCAAGCAAATTGGCTTTATGGCTACCTTTTAACATCCAGACTTACTCTCACCACAAAACCTTTAATAATGTTCTCACTGCCTAGAAAGCTCTTTGCTTAAATATATAAAAGTCTTTGATCAAATGTCATTTTCTTGGTGAGGCCTTTCCTGACTACTCTATTTGCTGTTATAATACCCACACTCTCCCAAATCCTGGCACTCCACATTTCCTGTCTCCATTTTTTGCTTTTCTGATCATCTCCTTTCTAGGATGAAAGTTCATTGTAGGCAGGGCCTTCTGTATACTTTAGAACAATGCCCAGCATGTAACAAGCACACTACATATACTCACTGAGTAGGTATGCAAATATTATGGTGGCAGTAAGGGTGCTCACTCTACCAGCAATTGAGCATTGGAGACTGTTATTAGATGGATTTCAGGGCAGTGGTCACTTCTAGAGTTTAGCAAATTGGGGCACACATGCTGTGTGCTATTGGTTAAAGGAAAATGCATTGTGGGACATTATTCAGATTTTTCTTCAGGATCAAGACCCCATTCCACTAGTTGCTTACATAGCTGAATGCTGAGGACTCATACCTTAGTCCTCCTCAAGGAATTGCCCTTGTCCAAAGAAAGCCGAATCACCCACAGTGAAACCTCTTTGGGGACAATTATCATTGGATAACTAGTTGATTCAGGAATATTAAAGTCTGGCCCTTATGCCTGAGTTAGGGACAACTCTACAGGGTTGCCTAAGCTTCAGGGTTTCTTATGGAATGCAGATTATACTCCCCTTTCTTGCTCTGCACTGTAGTACTTTCATTGCTCCCCAGTAAGCTTCCTCTGTACAAAACTTCATCCTACAGTATGTTTCTAAGGAACCGAACTCACGATGAGCAATGATTTCCTTATATTTTTCACTTGAATAACATTCATTAACTATTTACTGTTCACCTGCCATTGGAATAGGCTTTGGGGGATACCATGGTGACTATGAGAGACATGGCCCATGTCCGCATGGGGCTTACTGTCTAGTAGGTAAATAACCTAGGAAAATGCAATTACTAAGCAATGTGATAAGGATATGAGTGGGTAGAATTGGGATACAGAGGGTGCCCATTACTGCAAGTGGTTAGGTGGGATTGAAGATTAAAGCAGAGAATGTGCAGGAAGGAGTGGTATGATATATGGTTAGAGGGATTGGGAGGAGTCTGGTCAAAAGTGAACTTATGAGTCATAATGAGAGGACAAGAAAAAAAATCTTGAAAGTGATGAGATATTTTAAATGTGACAAGATCAGGTCATTTTTTAGAAATTATCTTGGTGATAGTCACTGCAGAGACTAGATCAGTGAAACTTACTGATAATGAAATTTTTAAAATTTGTGGTTATTCTCACAAGGCTATCAGTCAGATTGTCCTTCATTTCTTCAAACACTCCCAGCTTTCCCTTTTAGTGCATGTCTTTCCTTCTCATCTCACATTATGTCCATTTTCATCTGTGTTTCCTTTAAGCTGTTACTACTAGGGAAGCATGACTGGAGTATATAAGTGAAAAAGGAGCAAAGAGCTGTGTGTGTATCCTGGGGCTGGAGGGAGCAGTTCACTGTGTGATTTGTTATGGTTGATCCCCCAGAATAGCTTGAGTTTTAATCTGCATTTCTGGACCATTTAATACTATTACCAATTCTACAGTAATCTGGGTGTGTGTTCTTTTGTCCTCACTCAAATCAATGTTCTCTGAGGACAGCGTTTATGTCCTGAACATTACTCACTTCACTATGTCCTGCGTAAAATCAAAGTTTGATTGAATGAATGAAAGAGT
>NW_006159849.1:4317851-4324986 GCF_000334495.1 Tupaia belangeri chinensis
GAGGTGATAGGAGGGACCAAAGGTGGGGGGGGGCAGCAGGTGGTGTGCTGGTTAAGGTGTTAGAGTTCCACATGGCTGACCACAGTTTGAGTCCTGACCCTGGCAGCTTGAAATTCACCGCAGGCACATGTGCATGTATGCCCAAAATCCTCAGAGGAGAATGGAGGAGAAGGGATTGTGGTGTGGCCATCACCCTGAGGGGTGATTTCTCACTTTTCCTCTCACTGTTTCTGTCTCTCTCCAGCAAGTGCATGTGACCTATAGCAAAAACCTTAAAAAAAGAAAAGAAAAAAATAAAGCTAGCAAGGATGTACAAGAAGCAGAGCAGGCAGTAAAGAGCAGCCAGTGGTGTTCCTGATGGTGGTCTGGTCTCTGCCATAATTTACCCAGAAAGTCTATGACAGGGCCAAAATAATAAAAGGTACACATGACTTACAGCATTTCCGCTTATGCCATTTGTGGGTATTTTTTCTAACTATTGGAATAGAAAAGAGGAAATATTTGGGAAGGGGAAGTTAATAACAGAAACAAGTTGAACTTTGGGAAGAAAGATAGGTAAAGAGGGTCACTGGGATTTGTTTGTGTCATAAAATATAATTACAATTTTGATGTCTCTGAGAGATTTTTAGTAACTATTTAAGTTACTTTTCAATGCTTGTTCGAATGTTAGCTTATCTAATTAAGATGGGCATTATGGAGGCTGAGTTTTAGTAATGTGTAATATTAGTAAAAAGATGTTTCTATGAGGCTGTTTAGAAAGATCTTTAATAAAAGGCATGAGACACAGATTTTATTTTATTTGGGGGTTGTCTGCTACATGCACAAACTTTCTGAGTCTTGTGGACAAGATCTATGACAGCAGAGGGTATCAAAGCTAGTCTTACATCTTCTGGGAGATATGTCTGATCATCAGAACTTCTTGTGAACTAGACCTGGATTCTTCCAGAACATTCCTCTTTCCAGATGGGAACCCTCAAACCCTATCTCCTTCTCTCATTCTTCTGTAGATTCAGTCCCACAGTAAATTCTAGATAAAATTCCAGTCTTAGCAATTAGATTATGAGGAACATCTGCCCAATATGACAGAGTAGTAAGTCACTAGGGTGCTTATTTGCATCAGACTTTTTCATCTTAATTCTTTCTGTAATCAACATGATTCCCAGAGTCATCCTGTGTCCGAGCTCTCTCTGCGATCCCTCTTAGCAATCTCTCTAATTTTTACCAGGCCCCCACTCAACACTGTAGTTTTGTCTTGATCCTCGATGATTGCCTTGCTCACCCAATACCACGTGAACAATGTCTCCAAGGAAAGTCGAATTCTGAAGAGTGCCAGTTCCAGCCTGTCCATCACTGAAGTAGAGCATTATGAGGGCTTTAGAGGAAAAAAATTTTAGAGGAAAGGACCTACCATTTACCTCTGTGACCTTGGGCAAAATTCTTTCCATCTTTCTTTTTTTCTAAAATAATTATTCATTTTATTTTGACCAGAGAGAGAAAGGGAAAGTGAGAAAGCAAGCCACCAGAGCCAGGATTCAAACTGCAGTCGCCCATGAGGGAGTCTAGCGCCTTAACCACCAAGCCACCTATCTGCCCCTGGGCAAAATTCTTAACCTCTTACAGCAAAAATTCCTTTATCAGAAAAAATGGGGATATCAATACCTCTTCTAAGAGTTGTAATGATAACATTAAATAACTAGCAAAGCACTTAAAGGCTTAATTATGACTATGCTGCCAATGATAATCCTATCCTGCCTGCCTCTTTGAGCACAGTTGTGTTCCCAATATTACTGATAATTGCCTGGACTGTCTATCTGTTCTAGAACTTGGCTCTCCCTCTGCCATCCTGTTCTTTGTGGTTTAACAGGTCATGCCAAAATATGCTGAAATATGACAACTAGAATTTTAAGTTCATGGAAATTCTGGGTATGTGTGGTTAAGTACTAGGCATTGTGCCACAGACAGAAAGAGGGTAGACAAGTCCAACCTGACCTTATTTGACACTTCTCAGTACCTTTGGTTTGTATTTGTATTAAGTCCTTTCCAAAGTGGTCCCAGAGTGGTGCCTCTCTGCTACTTTCACAAGCTGCCAAATATTTACTGGACATCAACCAATTCAGGCAAAAAGGGAGTTACCGGTATTCATAAGATAAGTACTAACACTTACTCAGCATCTATCGTGAGTGGCCATTGTCTCATTCACATCCTGCACTGAACTTAAACCCCAGAAAACCCAGTGAGCAAAATGTTTTCCCCATTTTGTAGATGAGTAATATTGTGTTTTATCAGAAGCGGAATAGGAGATTTTAAGTAAGCTGAGACTAAGTGAGTTGAGACATCTAATCGAAGAAATGTAACAGAAACCAAGTTTTGCCCTATTAATTATTTGAATTAGTTCGCATTTGGTCAAAATATATTTGCAGGAGAAAATACATGAGCAGGATTTCAGAGATAGTGTTTCCTAATCCCTTTAAGTTAAAAATGCAGCAACTATGTCCAGAGAGGTTTTATGACTAATTCATTGACATAGTAACAGAGCAGGCAGATTAAAAACCCAGTCTCCTGTTCTTAGATCAGAGGTTTTAAAAAAAGAAAAGATCCTGCCCCTTTGGGTCACCTGGAATTGCCCACAGCAGTTCAAGGCCCTGCTGAAAACACCCCAGGCACAAGTGTGCCCAGGATCCTGGCAGGTCAGTGGATGGGAGGAAGCAGATTGTGGCAGGACTAAGCCCTGTGGAGGGTACTGTCTTCTCTCTCTGTCTCTCTCTGCATGCCTGTGCTCTATCATGAAATTTTTTTCCTATCCTAAAACTGTTAAAGAAATAGAAAAAGACTATAATATTAAAACACCAAATTAAGGTACAATCCTTTTTCAGAACTACATATTCATATTTTTTTTTTCAGTTCTACCCTGGCTCTGCTTTTTTCCTTCTATTTCTATTTTTATTCCTGGAAGAGTGCTGTTATGCCCATCATGCTGTGTGAAGGGACAGGCAGAACGAGGGAATCCACTCGGCCTGTTAGTCTGGGCTGCTGCTCCTGGCCCTTTGAAAACTGTCTCAGGAGGTTTAGGGGCTTTTTCCCATTGCGGCTGTTATTACTAACACTGTGCTAGCAAGCTTCTTTCATTTTGGAGTTTCTGTTTTCAGATCTCACAGTTAGAATTACAGTCTGGCTCTCGGGAGGCAGGGTGGGGGTTGAAGGTGATATGAGTAGAGTGAGCAGAGGAGGCAAAAGTCTGTGCCCACCGCCGCCTGCTGCAGTCTGCTCACACAGTTGACCGCAGTCCCAACCACCTTGCCACGGGTCGGCTGGCACAGATCACCAGGACTTCCCCACGGCTGCAAAGCTGGCAAAGTTCACCCTTAGCTTCCTGCCCTCCCTTTATCAAAAAAGGGAACGACTTTTGACAAATTGCCAGAAATTCTTTCTCACGCAGGGGGCTGGCTGTCTGAGGTCTTTACATCCCTTAAGGCTTTCATTCTTGCTTGTAAAAAGAGAGAGGTGCACTAGGTACTAGCCATTAGCTGGAGGCATGGCCTTGGAGGTTGACGAGTCTCAGAAAGAGACCTGATTATTTGGAAGAGAAAATGGTGCATCTGTTTCTAGAGAGTCAACGCTTCCTCCAAGTTTCCCTTCTATTATGGGCTGAATTGTGTACCTCTCAGCCCCAAACTCATATGTGGAAGTCCTAACCTCCAGATAATCATGGCGAGAGATAAGCTCTTCAAAGAGATGATTAAGTTAAAGCAAGGTCTTTGGGCCCACATCCTCTTTAACTACAGTTACAGGAAGGGAAATGTGGACATAAAGAGACACAGAAACACACCAGATGCACACATGCACAGAGAGAAGACCATGTGGCAAGAAGGTGGCCATCTGTGAGCTAAGGTTGGAAGCCTCAGAAGAAATCAAACCTGCTGACATCTTGATCCTGGACTTTCAGCCCCCAGAGCGGGGAGGAAATATGACTCAGTTGTTTCAGCCATCCAGTCTGTGACACTGTGTGATGGCAGCTCTAAAAAAAACTAACATGCCTTCTTTTTTGTTCTGCTGTAAGAGTCTTAGAAACCAAAGATACTGTGCCCATACTTATGTACTCTTTCCTCTGTTGGTTTCCCAACTTTCCAGAAAATTCCACTGGCCTAAACTGTTGGCAGATCCTTAGGTCCTTTTAGCACTTAAAATAGCAGTTGAAGGAGCCAAGAGAAAGCATCTCTCAAAGGCCCCTTGGTGGTGGTAGGGATTGCTGCAATGCAGCACTCTCAAGGCTGGTTCGCCCCCGAAGATTGTGCACTAGACCCTGATTTTTCTAAAGTGTCAATATTACTAAGTGGGTATTTGAGAAAGAGGATGTAGATTACCATAGAATGACACATGGTACTGGAGAATAGAAGACCCTGAGGCTGCCTACAGAATAACAAAGCAAGAAGAGAGAAAAATCCCAAACTGGGGTTGACTGCGTATAAGAAATACTAATTACAGTCATTTATGTGAACTGCTTACCATCGATAGCTAATTATCATGCTACACAATAACAATTATGTATATCATTAAATATGTATCAGATTAGTTTTATTTGATTACAATAATACACCCCAGAAACATACAATGTCAGGCCTAGAAGGGACCTCAGAGATCAACATCGAGGTCTGCCCCCTCATGTTCCAGATACAGATATAGAGGCTAGTACACGGCAGCTGTTTACGGCAACACCGGGACTGGAACATATGTTCATGGCTTTGCAACTGCTCTCCCCCACTGGGAACCTGCATGGAGCTAGAGCCAGAAATTCACAGAGACGGCATTCTTCCTGACTGTTCTATTCAAGCGGTACCTAACCCAGGCTACACATCTCTCGGTGTAGTCCTGCTGCACCAATGTTCAGTGGTTGAACCTATCTCATTTATCTGTCTTGTTTCACTGCTGTAGCCCTCGTGCTGAGTAGGTGCTCAATATTTCTCAAGCAGAATGAATGAATGAATGCTTTATTCAGAGAAAGACGCTGGTAAAAGGATCGCATTGGAAACTTGCAATTAGGGCACGAGCAGACCTAGAGGCAGGTACTGAGGTGAATCCGACACCAGGTTTGCGTTCTTTGTGCTTTCCATATCTGAGCATAGGAATAACTGAGACACTTTGAAAATGTATATATTCCCACGCCCTTCCCCCAGAAGCTCAGATGTGGTCGATTTAGGTAGGTTCCAGAATTTTTTTTCTTTTTTTAAAAGTTGCTAGAGGGTGTATGTGCTCACCAGAGCGGGGGGGCAGGTACACCTCACTTGGAGGACTGTCATGTCTCAATCCCTTTCTTTTTTATTTCTCCTTTCAGGATTTTGGGCACACCAGCACATGCGCTGGGCATATTTTGGTGGGTCTGGGACTTGAACCACACAGTTGGCTAAATAAGATTCAATGGCCTTAACCACCATGCCACTGATTGGCCTAGAATTCATGTTTTTTAAATAGGCATTCCAGGAATTTCTCAAGTCCAGTATATTTAGAAAACTGATTAAACAGTTGTTTCTTCTTGAGAGCATGTCTGTCAACTTATAAAAAAAGAGAGAAAATCTTAATTCAAGCATTTCCAGGAAGAAAGATGCCGTGTTTAGAGACTATTGCTTAAAGATTCTATAGATGGTAATATGATGGGCACTCTCTGAAGAAAAAGGACATTATGCATTTTTTTAGAAAATTATGATATCCCAGGAAGGGTGCCAGGTGCGACAGGAGCAATGTCCTGGGACACGTAAAATCCCTACTCAGAGAGCTCACTATCCAGTGGAGAGGCAGGAGAGATGAGGCAATTCTTCAGTCTCTCATTAAGTTATAATTTATATAGAATATTAGTGACCCTTTTGAGTATTCAGTTCTATGAGTTTTGAAAAACACGGCTCCATCACTCAACAGTTCCTTGCGTGCCTTTGCAGTCAAGTTGCAGGATGACCAGCTGTCCCACTTTGCCTAGGACAGAAGGATTTCCAATGATGGAGACTTTCTGGGCTAAAATTGGAAGAGTTATAAGCAAACTAGGACATTCCGGTCACCCTATTTGGTCGACCAGTCCCTCTCCTCCTTAGCCCAGATAATCTGCTTTTCATTCCTATAGTTTTAGGTCTCCAGTATGGAATCATATAATATGTAGTCTTTTGAGTCTGACTTTTTCCACTTAGAATACTAGATTAAAGACTCATCATAGGGTTATATGATTAAATCATTCATTCTCTTTTGGTGTTGAATTGTATTCTACTGTATGGCATTCCATAGTTGTCTCTCTGTTCCCTGGGCAATTTTTTAAAATAATGATTTTATTTATTATTATTATTTGCTATAGGGCATGTGCACTTACCAGAGTGCTACAGAGAGAGAAATAGAGGGAGGGAAAGTGAGAAAGCAAGCCTCCAGGTCTAGGACTTGAACCATGGTGGGTCATGTGGGAGTCTAGTGCCCTAACCACCACACCACCTGCTGACCCCTCCGTAGGTAATTTTAATTTACTGTGAAAATTGTTAGGGTTTGGGTGGCCCTGCCATAGGTGCAGGCATATGCTGACTGTCATTCCGTTCTGCCTTCTTAGACCACTCTCTCTGGTCCTGAAAATAATGGAGCTTGTCCATATGGACTCCATGACCATCTCTCAATCTGGCATTTTAATGTATGAATGTGCGATAAAGGAGGAGGCTGATGGGTGAGGGGAAATTGGAGGTGATGCAGCTGTTGGCAGGGTTCACTCTGAAGGATCGCAGAGTACTACATACACTTAGTGCAGGATTCATTTTAGCCTGAAAGTCCAGTCCTGAAATAGCACTTGGGTACCAGAGAGAGGAAGTTAGTTGTCACCTTGCAGAAGTACAGCAAGTGAAAGAGGAGGAAGAGAAGAAAACTTAGATGGGAGGCATCAGAGGAATGCCTCCTCTCATTAAAAAGTGCCCAGGTTAAGCCGATCAGAGGTGGGTCCATAAAACATCTGGGGAAAGCCCCATTCGCCATCAACTGTATAACACTCATTCTCTCTCCTTGAGAAGATGGAAGCAGGAGTCAGTTCCAGTTAATGAAAAGCTTAAGGTGGGCAAAGTAAAAATGGTCTCACTTTGACTCGGGAGGGTATCTTTAAACAGTGACAGCAAATCCAAACTCT
>NW_006159849.1:4325331-4335976 GCF_000334495.1 Tupaia belangeri chinensis
ACAGCAAATCCAACCTCTTCCCCCCTTTCTTTGCCTTTTCCAAGAATAGACTGTGAAAACCCAGCCATGATAGAAAAGAATATGCATCTGCAGCTCTCCCAGTAGTCTCTCAAGCTCCTGACATTTTCTCCAGGTCAGAGACACTGCATGCAAATACCTGTCTATCTATTCATGTTCTGCCACTCAGGCAGTGAGGCAAAAAATCTGGACTCAATCCCTGCCTTGGGATAATTGCTTAGCAAACAGGATGCACATAATCCATTTTCATTATTAATACTCCAGTTAGGAGCCAGGCTCTGTGTTTGGTTTCTCATAATGAGAGCTGCCTTACAATAGAGGTGATGCAATCTACCATTCAGCTCACAGCACTGGGAGGAGGCAAAGAAACCCCTCCTGTGGCAGATTGAGATTCCAGGCATTTCTGCTCCCCATAAAGCAGGCAGCTAGATGGGCCCACTATTGAAGAGCAGGACGTGCTGATTTTCCTGCCTGGGTGATTTTGTAAAAATGTCTTGCCTGCTCATTTGCTTATTGTATATTATGTGTTCTTAATCTGAGTCCGATAGCTCCTTCGAAGGCGTCTGCCCCATATGATTGGACACCCAGGGAGTGAAACTGTTGGCACGGAGTCGAACAGAGTTTGAAAGTGATTGTCAAGCAGGGCTAATTCAGATGTAACCAGCACAACTCTCATAGCTGGCTCAACCACGCAGCAGAAACCTGGTTAGTTTTTAAAGGTTATTTTTTTAAATGCTTGAACTAGAGGTGTTTCCTGAAGAGAGTTAAAGGACTTCTTGGTGAAATCTGTTCTCCTTCTCCTGCAACTTTCATTCCATCTCAGTGGAAGGTGGTTTGCTATTAAAAGAAAAGATAATCCATTATCACTATGAGTCTTGAACTGCCAGGGGGAAGCCCGTAGCTGACTGGAAGGAAAGGCTGATAACTTGCATTTAGAGAAAAAAAAAAATCAATTGCTGGTTGGTGTCTTGCCATCAGTCAGAAATACGCCATAAATTTGTCCATGGGCAGAGGGACTGGGTCCCTTGGAGGATTTGCAATGGGATTTGAAGGCTTCCTATTTACCTCTAGGTGATTAGTTTGAGCCCAGTTTGGATCTGTGGTGACTGAGATGGTTATTTTTATCAAGCTCTTTGGTGACAGGTGTCCATGTTACAAGAAACAAATTGGCACTAATTGGGTACTCCTGTTGGCATCTTGGCAGGGGAGAGCAACAATGGCCTGATCTGGGGAAATTGCACATTAACAGGAACGGGACACCTGTGCTGGACGCACCTAATCTGTTTTGTGTCTGTTTATTTGTTTTTGTTTGTTTCAAGAATTTGAGACATGCTAATTTGGGATGTGGTAAGTTTGCGAGCATTCTCCCCTGCACTGCCCCCCGCCCCCATACACATGCACATACACACAGGAGAAAATTCTTCAAAAACGATATGCAGATGAAAGGCCTGCCACTCTATTTATCCATAATAACCAATTAGAGACATTGGTCAGTGACCCCAGGAGGACTAAGACATTATTCCTCAATGGGCAGGGTCATTGGAGTTTTTGTTACGAGTTTACCTGGCCTTCAGTCTGGTACTTGAGAGACACTAAATGTATAATTGTTAGATGAATACATGTTTGTTGAATTACTGGATAACTCATCTGTCTCACTGATGGTTTTTCTCTCTCAGAGCAAAGAGGGACATGCAGAGACATTCCTAGACATTGGGAGTTGCGCTGGACCTGAGCAGTCATCTGAAGAAACTGCCGTCATGGCCCCGATGAGAGATACTAGGTGCTTGGCTGGGTGAGTGACTGAGCTGAGAGCAGAATCTTGGTGTTCTGAGCCCTGGCGTGTTGCTATCTCAATGCTCCTTCTGAGAAAGAGAGATTTCAGAACACAGGACATTAAACAACACAACCGACCATGAATAGAGAAACCTGATTTCTATATTGGGATTCTCTCCTGATTATGTGGCCTCAAGAAAATCACTTCCCATTATTGGGTTTCTGCTGTTTACAGTCTATTTGGGGAGAGAGACAAGGAACGAGGCAATTACAATAAAGAATGCTACGTGTGAATAATAGGAGAATGACTTGGAAGATAAGGGTAAAAAAATACTAGCACCGTATGGGGGTAAATTATTTTTCTGCTCTAAATTATCAGAATGCTGAATTAGAACATGTGAGGCTCATGAGAGGTGGTCCTTGATTGAATCAGTCTGAAGGCCCCACATGGTGATTTCAGAGTGAGTTGCCCAGCATACTCTAATGATCCACCAGGGGGGAGTAGAGGTCAATTTGTTCTGTACCGGAGGAGGTAGAGTGATTTGTGTTTTGTAATTAAGGAGAGGCAGGAAAGAGAAGCCAAGTCTTAGGCCAATGCAAATTTGAGGAGTCCTGTTCTTATGAACAGTCCTTTCTATCTCAGTGACATCTACATAGGATGACCTAACCCTTGAGTTCTTCCTGTGAACCTGAATCAATTGTGTACAACCTTATGCTTTTATGGTAATTTTCCAGAAATAGAAGTCTAGAGAGAGAGGAGGATACTGGATAGCTTCTTGGCTATAGATAAATGAAATATTCAGTTATCCATAGCAGGGGACACAGAAATATGGAAATAAACAGCCTTGCAGAAACTTGCCATCCAGACTTCAGCTACAAGAAGCCCACTGATGACATTTGTTGCAATTATTCTTTTTCTTATATACAAAAACTTTCACAAAATAGGTAAAATGAATACAGAAGATATGGTCTCATCTGAAAAGTGTATAGTACTGCTTGGTACCACTCTCTTTTAGATGCTTTAAGAAAAAGTTCTAGTAGGATAGTTGGGAAAGTCATGATGTATCTTTCTATGTTTTGCAAGGCAACAAGGCGTCATTACTTTCCTGACTACCAATAGTGTGGCCTGCCTAGAGCCAGAGAGAAGACATTTACCTCTAAAGATGGGAATTTCACCATGGCGAGTAAGTTCTGGGTTGGAAGAGTGTGAGGAGAGGGATTGGCAGGTGGCATGGTGGTTGAGGTGCTGGACTCTCACATGGCTGAACGTGGTGCAAGTCCTAAATCTGGTGACTTGCTTTCTCATTTTCCCTTTCTCTTTGTCTCTTTCTAGGGAGTGCATGTCCCCTATAGCGAGTTTAAAAATAGTAATAAATAAAATTACATTAAAAATTCTAAAAGCAAACAAATAGAGTGTTAGGAGAGGCTAGCAAAGATTCTGCTAAACTTAGCCAAATTCAGACACGTTAAAGGAGATGAGACCCTCGCAACTCACTTTGGCCTAGATAATGTTCTCACCCGGAGAAAGACCTTATTACATGTGTTCCCTGATTCATGTTGCAGGTTTGTGGCTGTTGAGTAGCGGTGGCATCATAGAGTGGCTCAGAAGTGGAAGCCACTTTGTTATGCTAAGCTTGAAGGGAACCTAAATTCCCTGTGTGTACTCTAGTCTAGTAATAAGAAAAAGAACGTCCAATTTTTATATCCTGTATTTTATGTGCCAGGCATTGCTTTTATATTAACTCATTAAATCCTCGCAGTCCTATGGATTGGATTCTTTTGTTATCTCTCTTTTACAGATGAAGAAACTGAGGCACCAAGCAATTAAGGGACTTGCCCAAGGTTGTACAACATGTAGAGGGAGCTAGGATTCCAGCTGGGAATCCTGGACCTCTGGAGACCACAGTGCTAGTGACCACATTATTATAAACTGTTTTAAGAAAAAATACGCATAAGTTACTCTCAGACAAAAAAGTCAGGCAAGGGAGGAGGTCGATATGTTCCTTTTGATCTTGACAGTAAAGACAAGAAGAATGTATAGAGCGTCTAGAGTGGCAGGAGCTAGGTATGTGTACCATGGGGAGATTCACGCTGATGCTTGGCAGGTTTGGCAAGGCTGTGTAAAAAGTACCAACCTGAAAGACAGTGTGCTCTTACTGGGCATCGGCAACTTGCATCTGGGGACCTGTCTGGTGTGTTACTTTCTTATATAATATAAATATTTTCAAACAGTGGGTGTACTGTTTTTCTTTTTTCGAAAAAAATTTATTTCTTCTTTTTCATGAGAGAAACATACACAGAGCGAGTGGCAGGGTGGGGGGGGTCTGCTAAGGTCCCTAATTCGCCTGTAGCCTCAGTCCATTCAGATCATGGGCAGGCACCTGGCATTTACTTGGGATCCCTAGGATGCTAATCCAGGGCCTTCCCATGTGGGTCTAAGTAAAGGCACTGCTACACCGGCCTCTGGTCCAAGAAACATAGGCTTTTATATATTAGCTTCTTTCATGTGGGATAATGGAAAGTAAGAACTGCCCACCTCACCTCCTGTGTTGGTCACCTGTGATGTAGGTTCCTGGGGTTTTAGAACAGACACTGTGGATACTTCACCCTGTACCTGCTAGATCCACCCAAGTGTACCTGCTACCAGAGCAGACAGTGTCTGGCATCCCATCCAAACTTCCCACCATAGGTACCTGCTTCTCTGTTCTCTGATGGGGCCTTGGACAACAAAGGGGCTTGTTCCCTTAAAGCAGATACAACCTTGGAGGGCCAGGAGATTTCACTCCTCCAGGGGTAACCCTGGACCAGTAGGGGTAGAGTGGATGGATAAATGGCCCAGGCTCCCCTGGCTGCTGGGTGAATTTGGAGGTGTGTTCTCAGTTTTCTAGAAGATATTCCATAGAATTGAGCCCAAGGTCATGTCAGCAGTAAGTCACTCATCAACATACCCCTTTACTGCCTTTCTCCTTCCCATGTCTCACTTCCTAACCTTCATAAATGTCTTCAGGGATTGTCTCCCAATACGAAGGGTCTTCAAAAAGTTCCCCAGAAATGTGTAGTATGAAAAACTATGCATGATTTCAAAAATTTTTTGGCACCAAAACAAACATGTACTCTTAATTCCATTTGTCCTCAGACTGTTTGAAGTTTCCTGGTGAACTAATTATACCCGAGTTCTATTCCCACATGCAGCTTTTGGGAGAAACCAAGCTAGGACAAGTCCCCCTGGAGCTGACCGTGGTGACAGCAGGAAGGCTCCTTAGGAATAGGGAAAAGGAAGGAAGGAGATGCTACATCAGAGGCCAGTGTCCCTCTGCCTCAAGGAACCTCCATCTAGACCTTGGGGATTTAAACAATCACATTTTCCTTTATTAAAGGGACTCATTCCTTTCCTTTGACTCTACACAGTTGTATTAATAAGACTAATTATTATTAAAGGAATCCATTCTGAGGCCAAGGGATTTCACAAAATATATTTTAATCAAGTGACCAGCAGAAAAGACCGGCATCCTGAACATAGATGGCTGCCCTTGCTTCATGGCCCAGTGAGCCCAGAAAACAGAATGATGAGCTCTATAACCCACAAGATGAAAACCTCCTTAAAGCTTCAGTTCTGGGGCCAGCAGATGGCATAGCGGTTAAGGCACTGGACTCCCATGTGGTCTACTGTGGTTTGGAGTCCTGGACCTGGTGGCCTGAAATTCACACTGTGTGTGTGTGCATGCCCCAAATCCCGAGAGGAAAATGGAGAACAGATAGTAATATGGCCATTCCCCCGAGGGGGTGGTTTTTCACCTTTTTCTCTCTCTGTGTCTCTAGAGAGCACATGCATTCTATAGCAAAAATTTCTTTCTGTAGGCTGTAATGGTAAACAATTGATTATTTAAAAAAAAAAAAAAGCTTCAGTTTCACTTACTTTGGCAACTAAATAAACCACCTTCCTCCAGTCCTCTGGAGTCAGAAATAGCCCTACGGCCAGTCCCTAAAAATGGAGGTCACAGGATGTCATTCCCTTGTGTAATTCCCATCAGCAGATTTTCATATTCTTACCTCTCCTATATAGAAGTCTCTACAGTGGAAAACCAAAAGCTCTGTTAGTGCCTGGTTTTCAGAAGTGAAAGAGGAACCTATCTTAAAGTGATGGGGCCAGGAGGAAGCTGGTAGTAGCCTACTAGGTTATCTGAGAAGCCATTTTCCCAGTTTTCGGTAGAGACTCTGGCCCAGTAAAATATGATATTTTTATAAAGTATCTAAGCTCTGTCTTGGGCAGGGTCTCTATGGCTCAGATATTTAGTTACCATGCTTAACTATCATGAACACAGGAGACTTTGTATACTGTCACTACACCCTTCATTATTTTGTTTCATCTGGGAGCCACTCTTTGACAGAACTTTGCCACAGTTGAGAATGTTCAAAAAACTAGAAACCATGACAAAAATGATATATAGCAATATGTTGTGTTTTTTTTCCCTCTGTGAATAATAATTGCATTCTTCCCCATTTAAATTTTAAAACACTTGAAAAATACAAACAGAAGAGCTCAAACTGTCATCTTTACTGTTGGCAAAACTAGATTCATGCATATAGCTTAGACCTGCAGCATCTTTTTTTTTTTTTTTAAAGAGATATTTTTGCTATAGGGGGTGTGCGCTCGTCAGAGAGACAAACAGCAAGAAATCACCCCCCTAGAGGGGATAGCCATGCTGCAATCCCTTCTCCTCCATTCTCCTTTGAGATTTAGGGCACACAAGCACACGTACCCAGCATGAGTTTTAAGCCTCAATGTCTGGACTAGAATCATGGTCAATTATGTAGGAGTCCAGAAATATAACCATTTCACCATCTGCTGGTCCCCAGCTATTGAGTTTTTAATAATGTGTTTTTCTATGCAAAAATGCATCATGATTTTTCCAACAACCCAATATATTCAGGGAGCTATGCTTGCAAGGATAGGAACCTGCAGGAGGACACTGACCCAAGTCACTTCAAGAAGCAACTGTGGCCTGCCATGTACCTGGTGAACACAGACAAGAAGGGCAGAGAAGATTCTCTACCCCTGCCTACAGGAGGTGTCTCTGACCTCTGACCCAGATCTCAACACACAGAAGCAGCTGCAGGGATGAACACCTTCATCTCCCTAGTGGCTTAGCCAAGAAGATGACTATCAGGAGCTCAGTCTCACATATTTGGGAGTTTCATCATCTCCCCAGTAATCTGGGTGTTGGGAAAGTCATGACTCTTTTTTGCATAGGAAAACACAGAAAAAGGTGTCACGACTTTCCCAATAACCTAATAGATACAGTCTTAGTTAAGACTTAGGAACAATGATAAGAGGGGACCAGGAACGAAGGAAACATTCCCAATACGGCTGGAGAGTGAAAATTCCTATTTTATGGGCCAGGACAGAAACAGAGAAGAAACAGAAACTACTTTCCTAATAGAATATTGTATGCAATACTTAAAAATGTTCTCTTCCACTCACCTACTCTTCCCAGAAAAACACCAAATTGGTTCACTATATTCTTTTAACTCATCTGCTTTCTCTAGCCTCGGGAGTAAATGAGCTAAGTTCATATCTATATTGGGAGACACCAGGAAAGGCCACTGCTTCAAAGTAGCTCATTTTGTCCACGGCCTACAAATTCTTCCTTGGGAATTTATTCTTCTCCAGATAAAAATGTCACTGGAAGGAAAAAATTAGAATCTCAAGGGAGCCGTATTTGTACAGCTTACTGTAAAACGGCCCTCAAAAACAGACATATAGGGGGATCAAAGACGTATACATTACTATTTTGGCAAAATTAAGCCCTAGTAATGAAATAGGCTGGAGATGCTGAAATCTAGAAGCATTTCCCCAGGGACAAAACATAAGTTTTCCTAATGTCACCTATGCTTATCTTTCCCTTGTGGGTATCCAGTTTATCTTCCAGTATACCTATACCTAAACAACACTTATCACTTTTAAATTCCTTTTTCATCGCTCCAGTTTTTTTTTTTTTTTCCCACATTGTATAGGTTCTTGGCTATGAACTCGCTGATGGTGCAGGCCGTCTTGTAGATGTTTCTACAGTTCTAAGAAGCTGAGTAGCCAACTGGAATGATCATAAACTTCCAAGTGGGACAAAGCTTGCTTAGTCATTTTGAAGCTCAGCTTCCTCCTCTGCAAGAGCTTCTGGCAAACCACGTCATCTAGATATCTGGCCTACTGATTAGCACAGTGACGTGACGGGAATCTACTAGGTTCTCCACAGGAGCTTGTTGAATGAACTCACTTGAGAGCAAACAGGGTTGGTCTGAGGTATTAGAAGAGGGACAAGGAGAAGAAAGTGACAAGCAGTTATGCCATAAAGGACAGATAGAACCTACATTAGTCTAGTTTGCCAACTTATGCAACGTGGCCCTGAAGTTCATACTGAGGTGGAAATCTTGGTGTTTATTTCTCACTCTGACACAGCCAGGTAAGACAAATACAGTGGGCGTATGTATGTGAAGGAACCCTTTCTTGTCCTTCTCCAGAGACCTTCTGCTCAGTGGAGTTAAGAGTTCCTATTTTTTTTTTCTGTCCTACAATAAAAGATTGGCTGATGATTGGCTGATATCAGTACCTGAGTGTGAGTTCACTGTGGAGAGTACTTCTCTCTATTCAATCCTGGCTTAAACTGTAAAATCTTGATGGCAAACTGTTTTATCCTATGTCTCTCTCTCTGTGTCTTTCACTTCAAGTAATAGGAAAAAAAAAACTCTAAATGATTTAAATAGTGAGGGATATGATTTATTGTGCCACTTAACAACATTCCCACCATATAGGTTGATATATTCAGTAGCTCAACAAGATCATCAAGGACTCCAGTTTTTATTTTTTCTTACTCCTTGGCTGTTCTCAGCATGTTGGCTCATCCTTAGGCTGATTGCCTTTATTGTCATAGGATGGTTTCATGGGATTCCAAATTCCTATTCTAAATGAGCCCTGCTCATGGGCGATCAAAATGCAACTGTTTTTTGGCTTTACCCTGTCTTCCCCTTTCAACTTTACTCAGTGTAGGTAATTTTTCTAGCTTCTAGCTGAAACCTCCAGTAGGTTTACCAGCTTCTACTCACTCCTAATGGTCAGATGAGCCAACAATCACATTAAACTGACAACACAATCTCAATTTCATGATGAAAATGGTGAGTAAAGAATATAATGTAAAAGGTTTTTTGTTTTTTGTTTTTTTCTTGAGAAATTTTTGCTATAGGGTTTGTGCGCTCACCAGAGAGACAGAGACAGAAAGCGAGAAATCATTTCCTGTGGGAATGACCATACCACAATCCCTTCTCCTTCATTCTCCTCTTGGGATTTTAGGCATGCATGCACACATGCCCAGCATGAGTTTTAAGCTGTTGGTTCCAGGACTCAAGCCATGTTCAACTATGTGGGAGTCCAGTGACATAACCATTACATCCCAGGATATTAAGTAAAACTTTGAATTTAATTTAATGTAAAATTTTCTCCCCTTGACCCTCACCCCCCACCTCATGCCAGCTTCAGGCTAGAGTCTCACAGGGAACAGGCAAAAGGGTGAGGTGGTGGCAGTGGTCTAGAGGGAAGACACTTTATCACTGCATTGTTCAGGATTGTTGCTGTGTGGTGAGAGTGGAAACAAGACTGACTTTTACTCGGTGTCACCATTGTTCTAAAATTCTTCAGAAACCATGCAAACCTTGTCCTACTGTTGATGTACTGGTAGGATTAACCCCCTTCCCTGCTTGTTAACTGGGAGCCTAGGCTACAGACGTGTAGAGGATAAGAAGGGTCTTACAGCCATTTATCTATTTGCTCATGTATCTATTATTTTATATATTTATCATTTCTTGGTGTTATTTCAAACCAACTCACCTGGGTCACTTTTATGGGCTCTAGGACATTTCTGTTACTGGGACATTCACCTGCTATTTTCTTTAAGTTTTTATTTTTTAATGATTTCTTAAATGAAATTGAAAGATACACAGACACAGAGAAAGAGAGATAGGTACCCCCATTGGGGTCTATATTCCAAAATCTGTCCCCAGCCTCAGCTGGCCATATCATGAGCACACATGCATATATATATGCCCAGGTGCTTTGGCAGGTCCTGGGACACAAATCTAGGATCTTTCCCTTGTAGGTCCAGTGATATTACCACTGCACCCTGACTAGCCCCTGCATTGTTCTTAGTGTGGATAAATACATCTCTTTTTTTAGATTGTCAGTATGAATATTTTCTTAGCCCCCAGGTGACCCGGGTTCACCTCTAAGGTGCTCTTTTGGCATCCATTTGCCTCCCAGCCCCCCAATGTGGCCCTATCATGACTTCACAGTGTCCCTCCTTGACATGGCTCAGGGCTAGCACTTAGGAATCATGTGCCTTTCACCCTGACAAACCCTGGGAGTGGAGGGCAATCTCAAAATGGCAGTTCTCTTCTGGCTCCATCAGAACTATTAGCAATTCCCATATCCTGTGGAGTCAAGAGGCAAATGTGCTCTACGATTTTTCCCAAATGTGAGGGCAGTTAAGGAGTCCGCCTCTCTAGAGTAAGGTAAGCAGTTGATACACCTCCCCATTCCTTCTGGAAGGAGGAAAAATAGCAGCATGTAAGAACTCTCCCTAAAGGAGTACCATCTCCAAAATACTTCTTTTCCTTCACACTCTTGCCCAAGAGTTGTAGAGCTGGTTTTCTCTGAGGGCCTTTGGAAGTGCTGCATAAAGAGTTTTCAGCTCACAATCACTGCCTCTCTGCTCTGGGTCACACTGGTCTCTCACTCACAAAAGAGGCAGAGTTAGGCTTATCTTAGCATCCACTCACAAAGACATGGCGACATTCACAGGAGAACAAG
>NW_006159849.1:4336007-4373709 GCF_000334495.1 Tupaia belangeri chinensis
TTGTCTGAAAACATTTCCAGTTATCCCTAGAATACTTCCTCTCATGCCCCCATGGTCAGAACTGGGTCCTATGTCCTTTCCAAAACAAACAGCTGGCCAAGAGAACAATAATAGCACAAGTTACCTTCCTCACGTTTATTCTTGAGCCAGAGATAAGGCCGCCTCCCTGAGCACATTGTCATGGTGGAGAAAGGTGACACATGACCAAATTCAGAGGACAGGTACCCAATGACATCTGCTAATTGAGCATGCAGTATCTGTCAAATGATAATGACTTTGGAAAGCTGAGAGTCAAGGATGTCTGCCAATAAATTCAATCTAGCCTAAAAATCATTAGGCTTTTGGAGGCAAATGACAGGGTTAGAGCAAGTGTGGCTAGAGCAGCACAGATGGCTCCAATCAGAATGGAGATGGGTTGGCGGTGAAAGGTGCTCATGGAACAGGATCTCTGCGGCTGTCAGAACTCTCATGGTTTCTTGCCTGCAAAATGACTGCAGGTGAGGGTCCATTTCTCACGGGCTCTTCCTCTTAGAGGATTCTCCCTGTCCTTACCTTTGATCAGGATTTAAAAATCTCACTTGGACCTGCTCGAGTGTGCTTTCTCTTGGTTGGTCTACCGACTCAAGCCCTTTTGGATGAGCTTACAGGACTCTTGCTCTATTTCATCTGTGGGAAAAGCACGGCCGAGTGCAGGCTGCTACCCAGCATGCTCTTGGGCCCTTCTGCCAAGCCCCTTTTCTGTCCTGACCTGTGAGATCTTGCAGTCTGCTTCCCACTGTCAATCAGGCTGAATTGTGTCAAATTATGCAGTGCTACACTCAGCCACAGAGCCGGGTTGAGACCTACAAATTCATTTTCACATGCAACTTAAGCCAAGATCTTTTTCTCAGGTCTGCAGTGGTGTTGAAAAGAAATGGAATGTTAAGGGCCAAACAAGTGGCATAGAAGGTTACAACCATGCCCTGTTCTGCAAACCCTGGAGTGCGGGGTCATGGTGTTGCCCTGTCCAGTTCTGAGTTGCTTTGTTCCCTATATAATGGTTCCTAAAGTATTCCCATCCCCATTTTAGGGATTTCAAAAATAAAAATTTTGTTTGTTTTCCTAATTTGCCAGAGGGCATGTGTACTTGCCAGAGAAAAAGGGAGACACAGAGAGAGGGAGAGGGAGAAAGCTTCCCCCTGCTGGCACATGGTCATCCCACAATCCTTTCTCCTTCAGTTTTCCATCCTGTCAGGGCCTGGGACACACACACATGAGGGCAGCATGTCCCTCAAGCTGCTGGAACTAGGGTTCAGACTGTTGTCAGAGAGTGGGATATGGCTCCCTCAACCACTAGACTGCCAGGCCTGTGCTACCGGTAGATTTCTATCTCTGTGTTTTATTTTGAACATGGTACACATCATCTCAGCATCTTCTTTTCATCACTTGCTTTATGATGTATGATATCAGTAATCTATATTATATCAGATTCTCTACTGAATTAAATATAGCTTTTAATCTTTCAAAGCATCATTTGGGAGAGTGAGAGATACTGTCTGGACAAAAAATGGTGTTAGGAAATATATTCACCATAGTACATACCTGTGTGCACGTGTGTTGATATACTTCTGTATGTGTGAGCAGAACATACAGAGATAACACATTCTGTAGCTTAGCTACAGCACAGCTGTCTAATTCAGGATGGAAAGGCAATGGGAGGAAGGAGAGGCAAGTTTTCATAGCTGCATTTCTTGGTCCTATTTGCCATGAGCCCTAATGATGTCACTGATTTGGAAATGGTGGTGGTGGTGTGGAGGAGGAGGCAGGTAAAAACAGGAGTCGCTGCTCACTGATTTACACATGGAATCTTAAAGCTTTGAAAATTGAGACCCTGTAGAACTTACTATTGAAAGTAGTTAGATCGATTAGGATACTTTGTTAACCAATAAAATGTGGGAGAAAAATTTTAAAAAGGAATGGAAAGCAACTATAGATAGAGTGGGAATAGGGTAGGATATGGTAGAGGGTGAGAGATGTGGGAGGGTGGGGGAAGTGTGTGTGTGTGTGTGTGTGTGTGTGTGTGTGGAAACAAGGAATAGAAAATGATTTGTGATGATAACATGTCTGACTAAGCCACTGTACCGTGTAGTCTGGATGGGAATCTGCATCTTGTATGCTGTGATGATGTCCAGTGAATGAATGCAAAATAAATAATTAATAAAAAATTTTTACACTAAAAAAAATTTGAGATCCGTATCTTCGTTGTTCCCTTCTCCAATTCTAGACTTTTCTCTCTTAGAAAGCAAGCAATATTATTTCAATTTGGGGCACCACAAAGTGGCTTCTTTTGAGGAAATTAAATGAGAAGCTGATTACTATTTTAGTTCAGTTTTCTGCATGACCAAAGGCTCCTACCCTTACAAAGTTTGCAATTCTTCAGATTTTCTTTGGGGTTTTTACTTGCAGTGAACCACACGTCACTTATACAATCCTGCAGCTAGTGTTAATGACAGCTATTATTCACATGGCGCTTCATTCACATGTGCTTATACACGGTTCTAATGATTTCCTTTTATTAATTCATGAGGCATATACAATCATTGTCTCCATCTCATGGAGAAAGAGTGACATAGACGTTTAAGTAATTTACTAAAGGTCTCCCAGCTGGTAAGACACAGAATTTAGACTCAGGAAGTCTGGTTTGGGATCTGAGCTCATAGAGCTACCTTGCCATTCTGTTCTCACTGTGTCAGAATCTCCTCTTCCTACAAAGTTCTCATATTCTTGGGATTTTCAAGCTTGCAGTAAACTGTATGTGGTTCAGAAGTCATAGGGGGTGAGGTGTTCCCTAGAAATGGCATTCTCTGGATGCTTAATGCATAAGAAGCCATGGCATTAGAGCAAAGTCAGCAGGTAGCATCACGTGCACAGATCACTTTCAGAGTGTATCTGCTTTGTATCTGACTGGTGGCTTAGTTGCAAATAAGGCTGGATGGTCTAATCTTAGCATTCTGTTACATAGACATCATGACATGTAACAGAATAAGTTACAAACAAACAAACAAAAAAAAAAGGAGAGAGAAAGAGAGAAATCTATCAATGGGACTGGCTGGCCCTGTAGTCTGGTGGTTGAGGAAGCCAAATCCCACGTGGCTGATACTCTTTCTATGATTCTGGAAAGCCCTTCTTAGTCACCACAGGGACGTGGTGAGCTGTAAGTGGAGTAGTTATTCTCAAATGGCATCACTCGGTGTCTTAGCCAGTTCAAGCTGCTATAACAAATTAGCACAGACTGGGTGGCTTAAATAATATTTATTTATTTCTCACAGTTTTGGGAGCTTGCAAGTCTGAGGTCACCATGGTCAGGTTTGGTGAGAGCCCAATTCCTGGTTTGTAGTTTGCTGTAGTCTTGCTGTTTCCTCCCACGGTGGAGTGCAGAGAAAGAGTAAGCAAACTCTCTCATGTCTCACTGTAAGGGCACTGAGCCTGTTATGAGGGCTCCACTCTCATGAGCAAATCAACTCTCAAAGGGCCCTCCTCCTAAGACAACTGCATTGGAACTTAGGGCTTCCCTATGTGGATCGTTTTTTTGTTTTTTGTTTTTTTTTTTTTGAGAGGTTTTTGCTATAGGGCACTTGCGCTCGCCAGACAGACAGAGATGCAAAATAAATAATTAATAAAAAATTTTTACACTAAAAAAAATTTGAGATCCGTATCTTCGTTGTTCCCTTCTCCAATTCTAGACTTTTCTCTCTTAGAAAGCAAGCAATATTATTTCAATTTGGGGCACCACAAAGTGGCTTCTTTTGAGGAAATTAAATGAGAAGCTGATTACTATTTTAGTTCAGTTTTCTGCATGACCAAAGGCTCCTACCCTTACAAAGTTTGCAATTCTTCAGATTTTCTTTGGGGTTTTTACTTGCAGTGAACCACACGTCACTTATACAATCCTGCAGCTAGTGTTAATGACAGCTATTATTCACATGGCGCTTCATTCACATGTGCTTATACACGGTTCTAATGATTTCCTTTTATTAATTCATGAGGCATATACAATCATTGTCTCCATCTCATGGAGAAAGAGTGACATAGACGTTTAAGTAATTTACTAAAGGTCTCCCAGCTGGTAAGACACAGAATTTAGACTCAGGAAGTCTGGTTTGGGATCTGAGCTCATAGAGCTACCTTGCCATTCTGTTCTCACTGTGTCAGAATCTCCTCTTCCTACAAAGTTCTCATATTCTTGGGATTTTCAAGCTTGCAGTAAACTGTATGTGGTTCAGAAGTCATAGGGGGTGAGGTGTTCCCTAGAAATGGCATTCTCTGGATGCTTAATGCATAAGAAGCCATGGCATTAGAGCAAAGTCAGCAGGTAGCATCACGTGCACAGATCACTTTCAGAGTGTATCTGCTTTGTATCTGACTGGTGGCTTAGTTGCAAATAAGGCTGGATGGTCTAATCTTAGCATTCTGTTACATAGACATCATGACATGTAACAGAATAAGTTACAAACAAACAAACAAAAAAAAAAGGAGAGAGAAAGAGAGAAATCTATCAATGGGACTGGCTGGCCCTGTAGTCTGGTGGTTGAGGAAGCCAAATCCCACGTGGCTGATACTCTTTCTATGATTCTGGAAAGCCCTTCTTAGTCACCACAGGGACGTGGTGAGCTGTAAGTGGAGTAGTTATTCTCAAATGGCATCACTCGGTGTCTTAGCCAGTTCAAGCTGCTATAACAAATTAGCACAGACTGGGTGGCTTAAATAATATTTATTTATTTCTCACAGTTTTGGGAGCTTGCAAGTCTGAGGTCACCATGGTCAGGTTTGGTGAGAGCCCAATTCCTGGTTTGTAGTTTGCTGTAGTCTTGCTGTTTCCTCCCACGGTGGAGTGCAGAGAAAGAGTAAGCAAACTCTCTCATGTCTCACTGTAAGGGCACTGAGCCTGTTATGAGGGCTCCACTCTCATGAGCAAATCAACTCTCAAAGGGCCCTCCTCCTAAGACAACTGCATTGGAACTTAGGGCTTCCCTATGTGGATCGTTTTTTTGTTTTTTGTTTTTTTTTTTTTGAGAGGTTTTTGCTATAGGGCACTTGCGCTCGCCAGACAGACAGAGACATAGAGACAGAAAGCGAGAAATCACCCCCCAGGGGGGATGGCGACGCCACAATCCCTTCTCATCCAGTCTCCTCTCGGGATCTTGGGCACGCACACACACGCGCCTGGAGTGAGTTCTAAGCCACCGGGTCAGGGACGCGAACCGCGGTTGACTACGTGGGAGTCCAGCGACATAGCCATTACACTAACTGCTGGTCCCTCTATGTGGATTTTGATGGGAGGGCACACACATTCAGACCACAGCACTTGGCTTGAGCTGCTCAGCCCTCAGCGATGGTTCTTGCTAGTAAGGACTGTTCATGTACAAAGTAGGTCTCAGGAGTACCCGTTATTGGGATGAAGTGAAAGACAGGTGAAGAAGGGAGGAGAGTGAGGCAGAGCATTAGTGTAAAAGATATTAAAAAGAGTAAGATCATATTTTGCCCTCTGAGAGTTGGCAGGCCTTTAATTCTTACCCCATACTCTGCTCCCAAACAAAGCCTACCTGTCAGGCAGCCAAACACATGCCTCATATCTTGAGCATCCACTTCCTGCTTCTGAGCACTAACTTACAGGCTTCTTTAAACCAGGAGTCTCTTTCCTGCCCTCTGCTTCTGCGTGAATCTTCCACAACGTATCGGATCTACTTAGAATTCCGTCTCACATGCACAGTCTTGCCTGAGTACCCCTGTTCCTAAGGCTGTTCACGATGAATGGGACTCAGTAGAATAGGACTGAACTACATATCTGGGGATGTGTGATTTGGCATAAAGATTTACTTGTGGTCCAGAAGGCAGGATTTGGGTTAGACTGTGGATTCAGTAACCATGGTTTGTGAGAAGGCTCTGAGAGTTGTCTTGGCACTAAGTTTGATTTCAGGTGATGTCAAGAGCCAGAAGATTCAACAGCCAAGTGTGGCTAAGAAGAACAGGGCATCAAAGTGTTCAGCTCAGGCCTCGCTGTGCCCAAGTGACAGGTCCCACTTTGGAGAAATCAGAAACCTTTCCTACAAACTCAACAGCATCTGTATTTAATCATTATCATCCACAGGTACCTGATTATTTACACCTCTGTACTACTAGTAAATTTATTTTGTGTTTTTCTCTGCAAGCTCTTAAACCCACACACATAATACTATTGTGTCTATGTCTGAAAGCCACACCAGAAATATTTATTGCTTGAATGAATCACAGCAATCTTGACTGTTGTGAGTTATGTTCCTCAAAACAAAGCTAAATCAGAATCCTAATGCCCCAGTAACCCAGAATGTGATATTGTTTGTAGAAAGGATCTTCACAGAGGTAACTGAGCTAAAATGAAGTTATGAGGGTGTGCTCTAATACAGAATGCTTGGTATCCTTATAATATGGGGAAATGTGGACACAGAGACAGGCACATAGAGAGGGAAGATGGTGTCAAGAGACTCAGGCAGTAGGGGTGCTGCTGGCATGGGAAAGCTCTCAGTCCATACACCAGGCCTACAGAAACACACTGGGAGCATCTGTGGGCAAGCTCATAATCCCGGCTGGCGATAGGGCTGGGGGTGTGGGGTATCATTCTGTGAAGATCTTGTTTTCTTTTCTGAAAATAAGCTTTTTCTTTTTTTAAATAAAAAGAATTAAAAAGAAAAAGAGAAATGGGGAAAATTGGCCATCTATAAGCCAATGAGAGAGGTCTGGGAGAGATCCTTTCTTCACAGCCCTCAGAAAGAATAATCCCTAATTGAACCTTGATTTTGTATTTTTAAAGCCTAAAACTGTGAGAAAATAAATTTCTCTTGTTTAAACCACACAGTGGTACTTTCTAATGGCAACCTTAGCAAAGAAATGCATGCTCTATTGTTCATTAAGCACTTATTCTGTGCAATATTCTGTTTAATAACTTTACAAATGTTAACTCCTTCCATGTAGCAAAATCTAACTCCATATGATAAACACAATAACATGATTATCCCAAAAGAAGAAATGGAGACCCAGAGAAGTCATATAAATTGTTCAAGAGGTCTCACATAGTAAGCAGTAGAGGGAGGAGTTGAAATTAGGCAGTCTGACTACTCTTAACCACCACATTGTATTCTCCTAGTAAGTATACTTGAACTAAAAGATTGGAAACTGGCAGGCTTCAGGTCATATTCACTCTGCACGTGTTCTATTTGAACTTGAGGCAGAATGTGTTTTCCAAAGATACGTGCAAAGATGTTGCTTATCTCACCTGCTCTTGTGTGGTGTGAAGCTGTGACCAATACAAGCATGGTCCTTAGTAGGTCCGAAAGATTCTAACTTCTGTGTCTTATAAGCCAATTGCCAGTGTAAAATATACAACTTCTTGAAACCACCATGATGTAAGAATGTCAAGAATATGATGAGATCCTGAAGGATGAAAAACTGCAAGAGAGAGAGACTACCAAGTAGTATAGATATAAAGATGTGGGAAAGACTCTAATTTAGAAGTGATCCACCAGCCCCAGATGCCCCAGCTGATGCTAGGTGGATCAGAAGCAAATCACTTTGCTGGACCTGCCTCTAATTGCTGAAAGACAAGTCATGAGTAGAATAAAATGTCTGATCTAAGCCCTTAGTTTTGTTGACATTTGTTACACAGTGTAGATAGCTGATACAAATACGAAGAATATTTTAAAATACACATTTTTATTTTTTTGCCAAGAGTTTCAAATGAGGAAAGGTCTCTCTCTCTCTTACACACACACACACACACACACACACACGCACGCAGACACACACTCTCACTTTCTGCCCACAGAGATTTTCAGCTTTTCCTGAATGTTTAAAAAAGTTAGCTCTTCCTGCTTGACAACGATTGTCTAAGGTGGAGTAGAGCTACCTCTTTGATGGGGACAATGGGGCACATACACTCACTCTGTCAAGTTCCCAAAGTCCCTATCAGACCATTTTCCTCATTTATGCTACCTGCTTGTCCCATTCAGGCACTTACGTTTGTGATGTACTTCAAGTAATTTTAATTCAAGCCTCCCAACCAGTTCCCAATAACTTAGCAGTGTCCCCTAGTTCATTCAGATATCCACACAGCTGCACCAGGCATGGTAGCTCCTGAGCGACTGCCCCTTTCTGCTTCCTCCCTTTGCTCTGCACTATCTCTGCACTCTGGAGGAGTAGGGGGACAGCCAGGCCATCATGCCTTCTGAGGCTTTACTTGTTTGCTTGTTCGCGACCGCAGGAGGGGTGCTTCTCCAAAATTGAAACTTCATACTGTGCCATTCCTTCATCTCATTTCCAGGCCCCCTGCTGCGTGACCGTGTGACACATAGTCATTCTGTGAGAATTGAGAAGGATATTGGCAGTTTGGGAGCTGTTGTTCCTGCTTATGTATGCAAAGAACATAATTGCTAAGTGCATCATCTGCTGTAATTTACACATCCACATATAGCACTGAGCAGGGCATTCTCTTCTTCCACGGGCACCCAGGGTTGAAGTAGCGTACATGCTCCAGCCTAGACAGAAGCTGGCTTTTATCCAAACCCTGAGGCAGCCCAGTGGAAGACTTGAACAGGGTGATTTCTAAGACCTCCAAAATGAGACTGGCAGAATTTCTTCTTGGATTATTTAGAATTTGTGTAGGAAAGATGCAAGGGCTCTGTAGCATCTTACTGCTTTTGGCACTCTTTTCAAATGAGTTCCAGGCCCCTTAGAAGAGTTGTAATGCTATATCTAGGATTTGCACCTTTTTGCAAGAGATGATATTAAATAAGGGAGCTGGCCTCTGCTGTCAAGACACTAACCTTTGAGCAGAACAACTAAACATTGCTTTAGAGAATTTTATTGGTAAGAAAGAACTTCCCAGTGGAAGACTGATTCAGATGTGTCAAAATTAACCAAAGTATAAAGGGGAACTCCTATGACTTTCCTGCACTCTTGAGCTTGTGCGCATTTTTAAGGTACATAGAAAATTCCATGGGTGGACTGTGATGTGGCAAGGGCCTTTAGCCAGGACACTCAACTGAGACCACAGCACTTAGCCTCATCCATTTTAAAAGCACTGCGAAGGTGACCCTGCTTGTACTGCTGAGCTAAGTTTCCTCCCAAAGCAACAGGCATGACTAGCACTGCGTTCAAAGTTGTGAAGGATGCATGGTACAATAGTGTAAGGTATCTATTCCGCTCTGCATAGGGTTGTATTTTCAGTCGACACGTTAGAATAGGAAACGAAACTATGACATATGAAGCAATTGTTTTAGAGAAGCTTCAGTCTAGGCATTATGCCCAAGTCAGACTCTGGTATTAAACAGCCTAGATTCGAGTTCTGGCTCAGTTAGCATATGTGTGACCTGGGGCAGTTTAGATAAGCACTCTACCTCTGTTTTTTCATTTCTAAAAGAGGAATAATATTAATAGTATGTAATAAGAGTACCTAAGCCAGTGTCACTGTGGAGGTTAAAGGACTTAAAACATATGAGGTACTGAGATCAGTGTGTGGCACTTGGTAAGAACTAAAGCTAATGCTAGAACTTAGTAGGTTGTATTTGATTCTGTATCACGAGAATGCTCTTAGTCCTTGAGATTTCTTTATAGGTTCCTCACTAGGTGTCGAAACAGCACCCTTAGTTACCGGGCCATTGGCACAGTTCTCCTGGCTGGCATAGAGCTGGTACTTAGATATAGTAGCACTGTGCCACCACTTCTCCACTGTTTTGCTTTGGGGCATGAGGTCAACCTTTTCATGCCTAAGTTTCTTCATCTGAAATGGGGACAAGAGTACCCACCTCAAGGACTGTTGTGAGATTATTATGGGCTGAATTGCATCACCCAAAATACATGATGGAGTCCTAACCTCCAGTCCCTGTGAATGTGACCTTATCTGGAAATAGGATCTATGGATATAGTCAGGTTGAGACGAGGTCATTAGGGTAGATCCTCATTCAATTTGGCTGGTGCCCTTTAAAAAAGGGAAATGAGGACACAGATGTATACAAAGATGATCATATAAAGACACAGTCACAGAAAGAAGATGACCCTGTGAAGACAAGGGTAGAGGTTGGAGTAATGCTGCAATAGGTTATAGAATGCCTGGGACGACTAGAAACTGGAAGAGGCAATGATCTCCCCTCTAAAGTCATCAGACAGCATGACCCTGCCAACATCTTGATTTTGGACTTCCAGCCTCCAAAACTATAAGAGAACTGATTTCTGTTGTTCAGCTACTCAGTTTGTGTCCCTTTGTTATGCTCACCCTAGGACACTAATACAGATTATATACGCACTCATAACAGTGGGTGCCGAAGAGTGGGTGCTCAGAAGTAGTTATTCTGGAGGCTCCCAGAGCAGTGAATACTATGCTCTGTATCTGCTTATTGAGCGAGTAGCTTAATGGGCCAAAGGAGCAAAGGGAAGAGCTAACTTACTTCATATGCATATGGATCCTTTAAAGGAAAGGTTTCAATAGGGTAGCCCTTCTATTTATTCAGAGCCCTTGATGTCTCCTATGATGGAGAGTGGAGCCCATGCTTGCCTTCAACCACTAGAGGGCATTTGAAGGACATCACATCAATAAAAGCTGACCTCCTGTGGTCAACCAAAGGCTACATATTCTATGTGACCCACTGTGTGAAAGTAGGAAATGAATGACTCAAACAATGAATTTATTCATTGGTTTCTTTCATCCACTAGCTAGCCGGGTGGTTGAGTTGAAAATTCTAAGCAGGTAGAGTGTAAACATCTCAGTGTGAGTCCTGTGCTACTTGGCAGAAGTGATAGCTATTTCCCCATCTGTGTAGGAACAGGCAGGACAAAGAACTCTAAAAGTGGAGAAATGAGTTTAAAACAACCAAAGAGAACAATAAGTGACAGATTTAAGCCAAGTTATACATTCAATTAATAAAACCAAGCAAGGCTTTTAAAACAGGAAGTCTGAAGATTGGACACCTACCCCAGGTATTTTGAAACAGTCCGAAGTATAGCTCTTACACTAGTATCCCACTTAATGGAGATCCATAATTCCAAATCTAGGAAGAGATTAGGGACTGAATGGAAAAGGTAAAACCCACAGAGTGAGTTTTAGCGATTGGGATTAGAGATTTAGTTCTGTCTCTCTCAGTGATTGACACTTCGACCAACCCTAGACAATTCACTTAGCCTGTCTGGGTCATTGTTTCCTGATGTATAAAACAAGAATAATACCAATCGTCAGATCAATTTTCTAGAGATCATTCAGGCCTCCTAATGAAAGGCACATTATAAACACAGATTGTAATTATACCTGAGAGTGCTTTTTACTCAGAGGGAGCCAGAGGGCTTTTCTGTCTTTGAAACCTCAATTACAAAAGTTAGAATCTTATGCATTTGACAGAGGTGGATAAAAATTTATTCACGAAATGACTCATATAAAAGCAGGTTAATGATGCTCAAAACCTGAAAGTGGGGCATTACTGACATGAACAAATTACCTGGAACCTGGAGACTTAGAGTATAGTCCTCAGTTTTCCACTAATTAACCCTGGGGCCTTGGGCAAGTCATTTCACCACCTTTGCCTTGGCCAAAAAATGATATGATTGGATTAGAAAAGTGTTTTACAAACTTTAATTACTCTCTTCATGGTTTTTGCCATGTCCAAAAACCATCTACATTATTATTAATCTAATAGTTTTCATATATTTCATTAAATCAAGGAATCTTTGAAATGTAAATGACTACTTTCTACTATAGCCTGGTCCTAAATAATAATATTTATAACATTTTAGAATTGGTGTGCTATATGTGTGTGTGTGTGTGTGTGTGTGTGTTTACAAATACACACATAATACTGTGTTGTCAGAAAGTTATGCTATATTTTTTCTGTATTTCTATGTAAAAATGCATCAGGACTTTTCCAACAACCAAATACGTGTGTTTATGTGTGTATTAGAATTGATGTGCTATATATGTATATATGGTACATATGTATACACACACACACACACACACACACACACATATATATATATATATATACACACACATATATTTACACACATATCGTTCGTTAAAGAAAAAAGTTTATCAAAAAAATACTCTTTACTTGTATACCACCCAAAAGTCATCTCAAGTACCATGATTATCACAAAATGAACCAATTTGGAAAAACAAATATTGACCTAGATTATCTTTTATTTCCCATATGGTTTTGTAGAATACATATTTTTTAAAAAGATGTTATTTTTTTCATAAGCATTCATGCACACTCAAGAGACAGAGAAAGTGAGAAAGTATCCCAGCAGGTTTGATGCCATGATCCACCCCCAGCTTTCAGCCAGCCTGGGCTGTGGGCACATGTGTGTCTGGCATACTCAGGGAGGTCTCCAAGTATGAACCGGAAACCTTCCCATGTGAGAATGCCTCACAAATCATTATCTTATACTGCTGGGCCTCTGTCTGACCTCCCGAGGTTATCATGAAGGATTCTTCCAAACTGTGAGCCTATGAAGGAAAGGAAAATATGTACAAAAGAAAAAAAAAAAAAGAGCAGCTGATGGATTTGATATAATTTGGGTATATGGCGTAGAAGAGAGGCTAACAACTTTTTAGATGAATAGCGTTTTCTCAGGACCAGCAGTTAGCGTAATGGCTATGTCGCTGGACTCCCATGTAGTCAACCGTGGTTCGAGTCCAGACCCAGTTGCTTCAACTCACACTGGGTGCGTGTGCATGCGTGCCCAAGATCCCAAGAGGAGAAGGAATTGCGGCATGGCCATCCCCCCCGGGGCGGGCGTGTGATTTCTTGCATTCTGTCTCTCTGTCTCTCTGTCTTTTTGGCGAGCGCATGTGCCCTATAGCAAAAACTTCTCCAAATAAAGAGTGTTTTCTCTAAAACAGATGCATTAATGCCTGATGCTATTGTCAGAAAAGGATTGGGAAAGATGGTATAAGATGAATATTGGTGGGAAAATGTTGGTTAGAAAAATGTCCTTTAAAAATATTAACTTAGGGGTTAGGTGGTGGTGCAACAGAAATGTGACTGGACCGGCATGGCAAGTTCACATCCCAGGACCTTCCAGAGCATGCTGTGTGCATGCCCATGATCAGGCTGGTTAGGATTAGGAGTGGCTGATGGCTTGAGGAGACCATTTGGAGTGTCTGTCTTACTCTTTCTCATAAAATAAGTAAATAAATAAACTTTAAAAAATATCAAAAGACAAATCCTTGAGGCAAGAAAGGAATTCATTTCACAAAGCCAGGATTTCTACATTCTGACTATTGCCCAGAATGTAGAAAATAAAGATGAAACCTAGAAGGAGTTTAAGTCAGTTTATTTCATTACTTCTCTCTCTTTTAAGTGACCGGGTAGATACCAGTAGTCCTACACTTTACTTTTTCATTAACTAGTAACGTTTGTGAATGTCAACAATGCTCCAGGCCCTATTCCTGGCACTGGTGACCACTGCCCACACAGTCTTTGTTCTCGGGTTACCCTGCTTTCAGCTGTGGTATCAAGGGTGACCCAGGAGGCCATCATGCCCTAGGTAGAAAGCTTGTGGACCTAGAGATCTGTGTTCAAGAATCCTCTGTGTATGCATAACAGATCTACCCCAACTCATTTAATTTTTTTAGTCTTCATTTCTTTAAGTGAGGCTAATGATATTTCACAGTTAAATTGGCAGATAGAACATATATGAAATGACCAAAAATGACACAAAAGCAAATGCTACTTGAAAGTTAGTTGCATTTGACCCTGCAAAAGATAGCACTAGAAAGGAAATTAAGAGATAAGCTAGTCTTTTTTTTTTTTTTTTTTTTTTTTTTTTTTTTTTTTTTTTTTTTTTTTTTTTTTTTTTTTTTTTTTTTTTTTTTTTTTTTTTTTTTTTTGTCTTGTGGGTAGAACTGGAAGCCATAATAAATTTGAGCTGAAGGACACAACATGCAAGCTTAGGCTGTTGCCCTGTTGCTCTGAAATGAGATTTTAATTATTCAGCTATATGAGTTAAGTTCAAATAAGATAATTCTACATTCAGTCAGATGACTAACCAAAATGTAACAATATATAGGTATCTAAAAATATTTCAAAGTCAATGACCACTTTTCCCTAGCCTCTTTTAGGTCACATACCTAACCTTGGCTTCCCTGCCCTGATGGTTGAAGGCCTCTTATGAGGCTTTCTCTATTAGGTCCCTCTTCCATAGGGCAGACAATCCCACTGGCATGTACAAGCCTAGGTGTGAGGGCATGACCAAGGAGACAGGTAAGTAGAAGGGTAATGGTACCCAAAGCTTGGATGTACAGGTGGGGGTGTCTATATGCAGATGCAAAAGGCCATTCACAGTACAGAGCAGAGAGAATGGGAGGGTACCCAGTGCAGGGTAAAATAGGGTAGAAGGGATAGGAGGAAAAACAGGTCAGGCTGTGGAGTGTTTATTTTCCCCAGGACTTGCAAATGTTATAGGTGGGCCAAATTTCACACTTGATGAACATCTATTTTATTTCTTCTCCCTTTCTTCCAGGTGGTTTCCTTTTGGTCTTTTACTGCTCTCTCCTCTAATATCTTGATGGCTGATCAGAGAAAGAGAATATAGACATCAGCTCATTCATCTACTGGTGAGTAACTAATGTACTTTGCAAGATGTGAGCAGCCCTGATCAAATATTTCCGAGACTCACAGCCCTGTACAATATGCTAGACCTCGGGCCATTTCTCAAGTCCATGAATATTCAAAATAAAATAGTAAGGCTGGAAGGCACAAAGACAAAAGTCTAAATAAACACAAGATTTGCCTAAAATTTTATCTTAGCCCATTTTTATGATCTTATTAACCTTTTTTTTAAGACATTTTTGCTATATGGCATGTGCCCTCATCAGAGAGACAGAGAAACAGAAATCAACCCCCCCTCCCCCCCCCCCGGGAGAGATAGCCACGCTGCAATCCTTTCTCCACTCTCCTCTCAGGATTGTGGACACGCATGCACATGTGCCAGGTGTGAGTTTTAAGCTTCTGAGTCTGGGACTCAAACTGTGGTCGACTGTCTGGGAGCCCAGTGACATAACCATTATGCCATCTGCTGGTCCCCTTATTAGCCTTTAAAATATTTCTTTATTCAATGGTTCTGAAATGTGATTTGTTCCAAGACCTAGCATGCTTGTAGCTGTGTTTCTTTGAGGTCATATGTGCAGTCAACAGTTAGCAAAGGAGTTTGTGATAATTTTGGGCCTTTTATATTGTAATTATTGGTCAACTTCATATGACTTTAAAAACTTTCCACAATGTATTCACTTAGTTAATAATAATTTTAAGTGCTGATGACTACCTTTCCCCACTTAATATCTTACCTATTCCTTAGCTTGTTTCCTCTGCTCTTTGCTCAGGCTAGTATGATATGCTCTTTTAAGACACAATGTCAATGGCCAATAAAGACCTAATGGCTCCTACTCCTAGCTCCAGAGCCATTATTAATCTATCTTCAGTACCTGAGCTAAACATGCTAGCATTTTAAAATTTTCAGACGGAAAGCCAAATCTGGAAAAGAAAATAATATAATCCTAAAGTTTATGGGATTGTTTTAGACATGGTAGCAGCCTGAAGGAAAATGTTTTGGGTGGCCAATAAAATCAACCTTTTTTCAGGAGAAATCAAAGTCAGAAAAGGCAGAGATCTGATTGCACTGTTGCGGGTCGCTTAGAAATGCAGTGCTCTGATTGGATCATAATGTCTATGATGCCTAGGGTTGAAGAAACTGGGGATGAGACAAAGGCAAACCAAGGGAAGAACGACAGCAGAAATCAACAGCGACATTAAAGGCTACCATCAGAGATGTAGCACAGAAATTATATTCAGTGACAAGGACAGTGTATAGTTCATGGGCTGTCTGGGTGAAGAAGAAAGGAGCCAGGCATGAAGAAAAGATGAAAGCGTTATGTGGTGAAGAAGAAAGAATGAGGTACTCCCCGCCCCTCATCTCAGTACTGGAGTCCTTCAAAGCATAGATCAGTTCTGCTCTGTGTATAAGAAAGAGGCATTTGCATGTCAATATAGGGATGCAGAACATGAGTTCTTAAACTTTTCTTTCTGTGATGTACATAGGATGATGTTCCCAAGCAAGATTCCTGGGGCCCTGCCTCTTCCCTCTCATCTTTTCAAAAAACATGTTATTATATAAGGAAGAGTAATGGTAATGTCCATGTAGCTGGAAAGAAGCTCTGCTCCTGGGAGACAGCACTTACCATAGCTAGGAGCAACAAAAGGCAACATTTGGTAATGCACCTCCAGGCTGGATAAGACTCTAAGAACTACCCAGCCCAGGCCCAGGTTGGCATACTGTCTGCTGTACATAAGAACCAAGCTGCCATGCACTCAGGCTCCATCTCTCTCTCTCTCACACATACACACACACACATACACACACACACACACACACACACACACACAAACACCTTGAATGGAAGTGGTAACAAGGATATGCCTGATGATCCATGCTGGTTGGGGGCAGAGAGCAGGTACATAAATGTCTGACTGTTTTATGGGGATTTGGCACGAAGAGAGGAGAGTCATTCAAAGGAGAGGTTTTTCCCCCTTGATTATGAGCAGGGCTGCTGTGTGGGGAAGCCCTCAGACCCAGAGCACAGCATCTAAGCCAATTGAGTAGCTGAGCAAGAACAGGACCCATTGCATGGTGGACACTCTGTAAACAGGAAGACACAACCTGAAGTCAAAGGGAAGAACTTTTATACAATTCCTCTGATTTATCAGGGTGGGCTTGACTTATTAACAGTAAGGTTGCTTGTGAATGCCCTTTGCCATTCCTCCCCTCCTATAGGATGAGCACAATTCTGGATTACACAGAGATGATGTAAGAACTAAACTATTGGGTTGTTGGAAAAGTCTTGATGCCTTTTGCATAGAAAAATGAAGAAAAAAGTATGTCAATGACTTCATTTGAACAAGTAAATCATGAACATAAGCACTATTTTGTTGTTAATACATTATCTGTGATTTTCCTCCTACTTCCTAACTTGGGAGGACCCTCCTGTGTTTCACCCTACTGCATCACACAGGATCAACTCAGAGTTATTTGCTCTGAACAATATAAGCACTGACAACCATAATCAGAAGTTATCCTCAAGAATCATGAAGAATCGGGACCAGCAGCTGGCATGACGGCTATGTCACTGGACTCCCATGTAGTTGACCATGGTTCGAGTCCTGGACCTAGTTGCTTAAACTCACGCCAGGTGTGTGTGCATGTGTGCCCAGGATCCCAAGAGGAGAATGGAGGAGAAGGGATTGTGGTGTGGCCATTCCCCCCCCCCCGGGGGGGGATTTCTCGCTTTCTATATATCTTTCTTTCTGGTGAGCACATGTGTTCTATAACAAAAACCTCTCAAAAAAAAAAAAAATCACGAAGGATCCACAAGTGGAAACTGTGGGGCACTGCCCTTTAGTGAATAGGCCAGAACTGAAATGCTGTCTGGTTACAAAAGCAGCTCTCAGAAAAAAGATGTGGATGCTTCTTTCCATGACTCAGCATTTCCAGAAGGGCTAAATCTTTTTACCTAATTTGGAAAAGGTTGGTTCTGACATTTCAAACTGACACACAGCAGTAGAAAGGTAGAGTTTTAGTAAACATTTAACGAGTCTTGTTTTATAAAATGTGTTTCTGAGCATGAGGAGCTTCTGATCCAGGCTGATTGCCTCGGTTTCATTTGGTGATGCTTGCCTGTTTCACTTCTAGTTAGGTGCTAACAAATAAAGTCACTCTTGTTTTCAGCAGAATAACATGTGGAATGCTTTACATGTGCAAATATTATATAATTTTATATAAATGACAGTCAATGGAGAGAGACATAGTTCATCTTTCTAAGTGGTGTTATTGATGCCACTCATGGATTTCAGTGTGCAAGCTAAGATCTACTAGACCACTTAAAAGAGTTAATTTGCTCTACATATGTTTGCACCTAAAACTTGGAGGCTTACCCAAAATAACAAAGCTATTACCAGCGTCACCCCATCCTTATTGCACTGTAGCTTCACATCATTATCGCCTCTTTATATCTACCTTGGATCAAGACATGATTCAGATTTTGAATATTTTTGCTAAAAATACAGCAGACACTTTAAATTTCACCACAATACAAAATACACAATATTCCATGCTGTTTGTATCTCAGGTTTGCATCCTAGTCAAACATTAAGACAAGCTTAGCAGAAATTGTAGCTGCTACCATTTTCCACAGCGTTTCCTTTCTTTTTGATAATGTGGCAGCTATGAGAACAAGCTTCCCAAATCTACACATGTAGAAAACATAACTGATTCAGGACTCCAGCTGCTGTGTGTAGAGGTCGCGGGCTGCTCCCAGACAATGACCAAGGGCTGCAGGGATACCAAAAGAGGCCCATTCTGAGAGACTCAAGGCTCCTCTGCCACTGGCCTTGGTTTGAGGATTCTCCAAGGTTTTGTCTAGCCTTTTTTTATATTGCACAGCAATCTAGAACTTTTTTTTTTTTTTGAGAGATTTTTACTATAGGGAACATATACTTGCCAGACAGACAGAAACAGAGACATAGAAACAGAAAGTGAGAAATCACTCCCCAGGGGATGGCCATGCCACAGTCCCTTCTCCTCCATTCTCTTCTCGGGATCTTGTGCATGCATGCACATGCACCCAGCCTGAGTTTTATGTCACTGAGTCCGGAACTTGAACAGCATGCTGTCAACTACATGGAAATCCAGCAATATAACCATTACACCATCTATTGGTCTCAATCTAGGATGTTTTTACCCATTCCTTCTTCTCTCTCTCTTTTATCAAGATCATACTTGTGTCATGGTCTAAGGGCTTTTCTAGCCTCTTCTGACTTTATCCCTATTTGCTTTCACTCTACTGATAAAGCCCTTTACATGTTTTTGTTTGTTTTTTGTTTTTCTGAGAGATTTTTGCTATAGGGCACATGTGCTCACCAGAAAGACAGAGACAGAGAGATAGAAAGCGAGAAATCACCCCCCCCCCATGGGTGATGGCTACACTGCAATCCCTTCTCCTCCATTCTCCTCTCGGGATATTGGGCATGCATGCACACATGCCCGGCATGAGTTTAAGCCACTGGGTCCGGGACTTGAACCGCTGTCAATTACATGGGAGTTCAGCGACATAGCCTCTACAACTGCTGGTCCCACCCTTTACATGTTTTATCCAATACTAGTATCTCTTTTGGAGGATTAGGACTAACACAGATTAGGAAATTTATGTGTGCTTTGGAATAAATAAACTCAAGTTCAAATGCTCAGAAAAGATGAGGCATACACATGCATAATATCACACAAAATATGTACTACATCCGATACTTACGGACACGCAGAAGTTGACAGGAATTTGCCCCGGTGTTGTCATATCTGAGCAGAAGTGAAGACACTGCTATATCAGTGCCACAAAGAATGGTATTTATAAGAAATAAGAATTGTATTAGACCTGAATATTTAATTGCATCATTAATATTGAGGACAAAGTAGCTAGAAAAAATATACAGTGTGATCAAAGGGTCCCAGGAACTTTGAGGGAAGGATACATACAGGTCATGGCACACTGAGGAGAGCGGTGAGTGAAAAGGTTGGTTTAGGCTAAATCCTAGGAGCTGCTGGCGGGAGCATGCGTGGTCTTACTCCTGCCTCTCTTGGCCACTTTGTTGGGCAGTTAGACAAGTGGTAGTGACTTAAAAAAATAATCTTTTAATTTTTTTTTCTTTTTATAGAGAGTTTCTTGCTATAGGGCACATGTGCATACTGGAAAAACAGAGAGACAGAAAGACAGAAAGCAAGAAATCACCCCCTGGGGTGTGTGGGGAGAAGATGACCATGCAGCAATCCCTTTTCCTCCATTCTCCTCTTGGGATCTTAAAAAAAAATAACTTTTTTTATTTTACAATTGTTTTAGATTGATGGAACGACTGCAGCGTGTTCATCTATGCCTTGGATCTGCTTCTCCTGCTAATACCGTATGTTAAAACCGTACAGCCACCACTGAATCAATGTTTGTACACTGTGACTACCTAGAGCCAATACTTTATCCAGGCATCCTGAGGTTTTGCCTATTGTCCATTTTTCTGTTCTCGGATTCCATGAAGGACACCAGATTACATTTAGTCATCCTGTCTTCTTGACTTTGCGTGGCTGTAATAGTTTCTCAGATTTTCCTTCTTTTTTTTTTAAGATGATCTTGACAGTTTTGAAAAGTCCTGCTTAGGCATTTTGTAAAACATCCTCAATTAGATTTTGATTTTTTTCTTCACAATGAGAATGGGATAAGAGACCACAGGGGCCAGTTTCATCACATTGTATTCACAGCAGGTCCTTTCAGTATGACTCATCACTGTGGAGGTTGACCTTGATCACTTGGCTGTGGCAGTGTTTGTCAGGTTTCTCCACTGTGAAGCTATTCTTTCTAGTCTCTTCCCTTTTCATACTGTGCTCCTTAGAAGGGAGGCTCTATGCCTACATGGGGTATTATTATGTTCCTCCTTCTTTGGAATGAAGTATTTACATCATTTGGGATTCTTTTCTACAGAAAATTTGTCTCTTCTGCATTTATTTAATCACTTCTTTACTTAAGTATGGACTTAAAGCTATTTATTATCTATAGATGAGTTATAATCTAATAATATATTACTTTGTTGCTCAAATTGTTGCACCTCCAGCCACTAATACTTCTTTTAATTAGCTCCTATGTTTTTTAACATGTCCCCATCATTGTGAATTTGGGGGGAGTTGGGTTTTGTTTGCATGACCACTGTCTTACTGACACTGTAAGATCTTGCAGATTTGACTCATCTTGTATATGTCTTGCCCTAGTCCTAGATGTAATCATTTCTGGAACTGTGGTTCCTTTGCTGAAGAATGGTAATAGAAGCCAAGAACTTTTGCTAACCTGTGTGATTTTCAAACACATCGGAGCCACCTACTCTGTAGCACACATACCTACACTAATGTAACCCAGAGTATTAGGGATGTTGTAATAATAACAATTTGAATTGTCCTGACAGAGCAAAGGCTCCATAGCAAACTTCAGAAGACAGTGATACTCCAGAGGTTGTGAGCTCCACCTAGGAGTAAGGTGGTCCAGCTTTTGAGGTATTCAAGTTTTTGCAGAAACCTCCTCCATTATACTGCTTCTGGGTTGCACCTGCATAAACCCTGAGAAGGAGTCAACAATCTACACAGCTCACATTCAACCCTTTACCAAGAAGCAAGACTCTAGCGCTAGGGCTGGTGCTTGGCCTCTGTGGAGTCTCACAACTTTGCCTCAGTAAGAGGAAGGAGATCAGGGTGGTTAAGTTAATGGGCTCTAGAGCCAGCGCAGCCTCATTTCAAAGCCCAACTTCTCCCTTTATCAACTTTCAGGACTTCTCTGTGCTTCAGGCTCCTGATTTGTATACTCAGGACAATAGCAGTACCTATTTTATACCTGTAGTTTGGAGAGCTAAATGGTCATTTCTAGAACTGTGGTTCCTTTGCTGAAGAATGGTAATAGAAACCAAGAACTTTTGCTAAACTGTGTGATTTTCAAACACATCGGAGCCACCTACTCTGTAGCACACATACCTACACTAATGTGACCCAGAGTATTAGGGATGTTGTAATAATAACGATTTGAATTGTCCTGACAGAGCAAAGTCTCCATAGCAAAATTCTGAAGACAGTGATACTCCGGTTAGTAGACGAAAATAGCTTAAATTACTAACTGACATATAATAAGTATTACATCTGGGTTTTTTATTAAAAGTCTAACACGTACCCCTGTATGTGTCTGCAGCTTATGATCAGAACTTTGTAAAAATGACCCAGGGTAACCAAAAGATACAAACAGTAAGTTGCAGCTCATGCTTAAGATGGCATGGAAATACTAGTATTTTCAGAGCTACTTTAAAATTCCAGAATCCTTCCGATGTTGATAAGGAGCCAATGCCTATAAGGATAACAGTGAGTCAGCTGGAAGAATGAGGTGATTCAGAAAAACTTTCCCCAGGGTTAGGGATGGCCATGTCCTCGTTGTACTCTAGGTTTAACAGAAAGCGTTTATATATGGAGCTGTTAAAGTTTACTGTGGCTTGATAGTAAAATGTTTGAGTAACAGGAAAAGAGTCAAGGAGGCCACAAAGGAGTCAATACCACCGGCTGACTAAGAGTGGAGAGTGGGAAAAGAAAGCCAGTGTTCACCTCTCAGGAAATAAGATTTTTAGGTTTTTTTCAACTGTTGTGTGCGTGAGAGAGAAAGAGAGCTAGCAAGAATAGATTAGTCTGTTTGGGCTTCTATAACAAAACACCACAGACTGGGTGGCTTAAACAGCAGACATCTATTTTCCCACAGTTCTCGAGGCTGAAAGTCTAAGATCAAGGTGACATTAGGACTGGTTCTGGTGAGGTCTCTCTTCTTGGTTTGTGGATGGCTGCCTTCTTGCTATGTTCTCCCATGGCCTTTTCTCTGTGCATGTAGTGGAAGGGAAAAGAGCTCTCTTATGTCTCCCTCTTCTTCTAAAGATACTGGACCCATTAAATTAGGGCTCTATCCTTGCGACCTCCTTTAATCTTCACTGCCTCCTGAAAGGCCCTGTCTCCAAATACAGTCACATCTGGAACTGGGGGTTAGAGCCTCAACACATGAACTACAAGGACTGAATTCTCTGTGTGAATGTGAGTGTGAGTGTGTGTGTGTGTGAGTGTGAGTGTGAGTGTGTGAGTGTGTGTGTATGGTTTGATTGCTTTTGACACTTGAGCACAATTGTTCTCTGAAATGTTATAAAGTTTATTTTCTTAGCAGGCAAATTGATTCTGGATTAGCCTTTCAGAATTAGCTCTTACATGGATTAGAAGAAAACAATATAAGAAAAAAAAGAGAAAATCCTAGAAGAATAAGCAAAAAAATAGAAATGCCTCAAACTAGTCTCTCTGTAACTTGAAGTCTCATGAAGTAAGAAGCTGGCATGCTGATATCCAGAGTGACCGAAGTCAAACCCTGATAGTCTTCATGTAATCCCATCGGAAATCTCTTTGCACAAAGTTTAATCACAGACATATTTAAATAAGAAATGTACTGCTTGCCAATGCTGTCTTGGCCAAGTAATAAATAAAAATCAGGAAATTGGCCTCAAAAGAATTAATGCCACTTTGTTGCTAGTCCATTTTTGTTAGGACTATATGAACATTCATTTTCAGAAGGATGTACCAAATATATTTAGTAGACTCTCAGGAGATTTGGGAATCCTCAAAGACTGACATTACAACCACACTTGGGGAATTGTAAACATTTTAAAAGGCTTCAAGGTGCTTTTTCATCTCTTTCTAAGGCTATGCTATAAAAAGATAAGCTTTTAATCGAAATTTTCTATAAAGTCTATCCACCACCAAAGGGCAGTGCAGCCAGGCTAGAGGTCATAGTTGCTTAAATTTCATTTTATATATTTAGAATCAGTTATCAAGTTTCTCATTAAAGAAGCATGTTGAACATTTGATATATTCAAGGAACAGTAGACACTGTGAAAATAAGAAGTTCTATAAGACTTTTTTTTTAATTTGCCAGAGGGTGTATGTGCGAGAGAGAGAGAGAGAGAGAGAGAGGAGGGGAGGGGGAAGAAAGCACATCTTGTTGGAACATGGTTATGCTGCAATATATTCTTCTTCACTGCTCTATCTTTTTGAGACTTAGGGCATGCATGCACATGTGTCCAACATATTTTTCAGGTTACCAAGGCTGGGATTTGAACTGATTAGCCACATGAGATCCAGCTACCTCAACCACCTGGCCATGGAGCTTCCCTCTCCTTTTTTGGGGGGAGAGGTTTTTTGTTATAGGGTGTGTGCAGTCAGCAGACAGACAGAGACAGAGAGACAGAAAGCGAGAAATCACCCCCGGCGGGGATGGCCATGTCGCAATCCCCTCTCCCCCATTCTCCTCTCCAGATCCTGGGCACGCACGCACATGTGCCCGGCGTGAGTTTTAAGCCACAGGGTCTGGGGCGCAAATCGTGGTCGACTACATGGGAGTCCAGCAACATGGCCATCACGCTAACTGCTGGTTCCTCCCTCTCCTTTTTAAGTTTATTCATTTCTTCAATAGGAGAGAGAGACCGAGAGAGAGATGGATATGCATCCCCAACATAGTCTTCAAGCTGAGATCTACCTACCCTCGCCTCAGCCAAAAGGGAACCAAAGGCCTTATTATTGCATTATAGCTACATCATCATCTGGCCCCTGTAGGACTCTGCCTTATACTTCAATGTCTTGCGATCTGTTTGGGGTGATGATACATGGGTACAAACAATGAGAATAAAAATAAAAGTAAAAACAAAAATAACAAAGTAGCCAACACTTAATCTAGCCCTTCTGTATGCTAGGTAGTTTCCATACATGATTTCTCCTAATTCACTCCATAAATAACTTTAGGAGGTGACTAATATTATTATACTTATTGAACTGTTGTAGAAACAAATCTCAGGAGATGCCACAATACCCCAAAGTTTCATAGCAGGAAGCAAAGACACTGAGATTGGATCTTATTCCATCTAGTGTAATTCTTCAATTAACAAGGCCAGAGAAAAATGCCTATAGTCCAGTGTAATCTAGAGATGACTTGGATTTTTGGGAAGGATATAATCAGGTGAGTAAATATGAGGGACATTCAAAAAGTTCATGGAAATGTGTATTATTAAAAAAAAAAAAAAAAAGACTGCATGGGATCGGTAGTTGGCATAATGGCTATGTTGCTGGACTCCCATGTAGGTGACTGTGGTTCAAGTCCCAGACCTGGTGGCTTAAAACTCACACCAGGCACGTGTGCGTGCATACCCAAGATCCCAAGAGGAGAATGGAGGAGAAGGAATTGCAGTGTGGCCATCCCCTCTGGGGGGTGATTTCTCGCTTTCTGTCTCTCTTTCTCTCTCTGTCTTTCTGGGGAGTGCACACACCCTACTGTATGATTTTTTTTTTAAAGTGTGTCAAAACAAATTTGTAGTTAAATTTAAATTTTTTACAAACTTTTTGCAATGCCCTTATAGTGAATGACTTTAGGCTGGACACAAAGAAATCTTGAACATATTCTCTATAGGCAGAAATGGGTGCAGGGAAAGTGCCACCAGTGAATGAAGGCAGGAAATTACAAGGCAAATTCAGGAGATGAAGTGTTAGTGGGTCATTGATTCATGCAAATAAGGTGAATTGGGGGTCAGGTTATAGGGAGTGATAGCAGCTAATAAGTTTGAAAATTATTGTATAGTTGTTCACGAATTAAAGCTTTGGAGTAGGTGAGCGTATGAAAACGAAATCCTTCAGAATCATAATCTAACAGGCAAAACAGATTAAAGATGGAGAAAAACTGAAGGTTAGTTCAGTAGTTCTCGAGCCTACTGCGTCTTAGAATCACCTGGGGAGTTTTTAAAATGTGCCAATGTCAGGGCCCCACCCCAGTTCAATTTAATCAGAATTTCTGAGGTTGGGACCAGATATAGGAGATTTTTTTAAAGCTCCCCCAGGTGATTCTAATGTTCAACCAGGGTTGAGAATCACTGAGTTAGATTATTGCAATCATGCAGCATATAATAAGTTTTTGGGCTAGAATGACAGCAGGGGAAATGATCAAATGGAACAGATACTACAGAGGCAAGGGAAGAAATAATGACTACAATATTTGGGGAGAAATTATTAAAGGTAGGGAGGAAAGAGGAGAAACAAAGATGTAAAATGGGTAAAGCTTGGGCACAATTATTAGACTTTATATTCAGAAAAAAGAATCCTGATTAGGAGATGTTTTCCATCGTAAATATGTTACAATTCAGTCAACAGTTGGAAATTTCAGGGAGTCAGATGTTAAGGCCAAGAACAAAGGAGAAAGATTAGTCTGGGAGATATCTATTGGGAATTGTCTGCATATGAGATATATTTGAAATCATGAGAAGACACGAGATCTTGGAGAGGAACCACTCACAAAGAAATAGGTGGAGGGACCAGCAGTTAGCATAATGGCTATGTTGCTGGACTCCCACATACCCAAACATGGTTCGAGTCCAGGACCTGGTGGCTTAAACTCACGCCGGGCGCGTGTGCGTGCATGCCCAAGATCCCAAGAGGAGAATGGAGGAGAAGGGATTGTGGTGTGGTCATCCCCCCTGTGGGATGATTCCTCGCTTTCTGTCTCTATGTCTCTCTCTGTCTTTCTGGCGAGCACACACTCCCTGTAGCAAAAATCTCCAAAAAAGAAAAAAAAAAAAAAGAAATAGGTGGAAACTTTGGATGATCTCACATTTCAGTGCAAAAGAGAAGAAATAAATTTTTTAAAAAATGCAGATTCAGAGAAGGAGGAGCTCTACCAGGCTAGTGATGGAAACAAAACAGTTCAGAAAGAGGGCCAACAGCAAGAAATGCTACACATTGTGAGTGATAAAACTTCCTAGCCCTGTGTCCTCAATATACGAGAACAATCATGTTGCTGCGGCTGCTACAGCTGTTTGTGTCTCCCTACCTGGGGCTCTTGAGCACACAATTTTGCTTGCTGTGAATGCAATCTGGTCTCTTTGCTTGATGAGAAAAGAAAAGCACTTTAAGTATGCATCTCCATGGAGGAGCTTATTAAATAGGCTGAAGGTTTTCAGGATAGGTTGGAAGAAATAATACAGACAAGAAGTCAGGAGGCAGACTTCTTCAAGAGGCAGAAAGGAATTAAAATTGGTATCAATAAGTTGGCAAGTGAAAAACAGGGACAAAGAGCAGAAACTGAGTGAGATGAAAGATAGCATTTTTTGAGAGAGAGAGAGAGAATAGATTTGAATGTTGGTGATTCTGAAACAGCTACATCATGATTCCATGGGACAATAAGAAGAGTTAAGTTAGTGATTAGAGGAATTCTAAAAAAATGCCCTCCGAATGTATAAAATGTGCATGACAGAATGTATAGACCAATCGTATGGTGACTGAGTTCTAAAAACTATGTTGCTGGACTCCCACATACCCAAACATGGTTCGAGTCCAGGACCTGGTGGCTTAAACTCACGCCGGGCGCGTGTGCGTGCATGCCCAAGATCCCAAGAGGAGAATGGAGGAGAAGGGATTGTGGTGTGGTCATCCCCCCTGTGGGATGATTCCTCGCTTTCTGTCTCTATGTCTCTCTCTGTCTTTCTGGCGAGCACACACTCCCTGTAGCAAAAATCTCCAAAAAAGAAAAAAAAAAAAAAGAAATAGGTGGAAACTTTGGATGATCTCACATTTCAGTGCAAAAGAGAAGAAATAAATTTTTTAAAAAATGCAGATTCAGAGAAGGAGGAGCTCTACCAGGCTAGTGATGGAAACAAAACAGTTCAGAAAGAGGGCCAACAGCAAGAAATGCTACACATTGTGAGTGATAAAACTTCCTAGCCCTGTGTCCTCAATATACGAGAACAATCATGTTGCTGCGGCTGCTACAGCTGTTTGTGTCTCCCTACCTGGGGCTCTTGAGCACACAATTTTGCTTGCTGTGAATGCAATCTGGTCTCTTTGCTTGATGAGAAAAGAAAAGCACTTTAAGTATGCATCTCCATGGAGGAGCTTATTAAATAGGCTGAAGGTTTTCAGGATAGGTTGGAAGAAATAATACAGACAAGAAGTCAGGAGGCAGACTTCTTCAAGAGGCAGAAAGGAATTAAAATTGGTATCAATAAGTTGGCAAGTGAAAAACAGGGACAAAGAGCAGAAACTGAGTGAGATGAAAGATAGCATTTTTTGAGAGAGAGAGAGAGAATAGATTTGAATGTTGGTGATTCTGAAACAGCTACATCATGATTCCATGGGACAATAAGAAGAGTTAAGTTAGTGATTAGAGGAATTCTAAAAAAATGCCCTCCGAATGTATAAAATGTGCATGACAGAATGTATAGACCAATCGTATGGTGACTGAGTTCTAAAAACATCTGAGGCTGGCTATTGAGTTGGTTTTATATTCTTTCTTTTCTTTTTTTTTTAATTTATTCATCCACTTATTTTAATTTGACCAGGGAAATACACATACACACACACACACAGAGAGAGAGAGAGAGAGAGAGAGAGAGAGAGAGAGATGGAAAGTGAGAAAGCAAGCCACCAGGTCCAGGACTCAAACTGTGGTCAGCCATGTGGGAGTGTCCAGTGCCTTAACCACCATGCCACCTGCTGGTCCCAATTTTATATTCTTTCTTTTTTTTAAAGAAAGAAAAAGTTGATATCACAAGGAGATAGCATGAGTTCCCTAAGGGCATGTTAAAAAAGTAAACTGGATTTCTTCATCTGATAATTACTTAGCTTATAGATTGAAAAATGACATAGAGAAATGTGTATTTTTCACTGTCTTTCATAATGTTCTTGAGACCAATACAGGGAATGGTAGATGATAAAATATTAGGTAGATTTATAGCTGATTAAACACTTACAGTGATCACTGGGCAAGGAATACAACACCCTGGCTCTGGCCCAAACCCATTGCTTAGAGATCTTTTACCATTAGGGAGCTTACAAAATTTCTCTGAGCTTCAGAGAAAATTAGACCCTAAAATGGGTCTAGTTACAGCTGTCTTTTGTAGCACAAAGGGATGAATGAGCAGCAAACAAGTCAATATATAGGAAGTGGCTTTGTAATCTGTAAAGGCTAATATCTTTAGAGAACCATTTTCACTGATGCCTGTGGTAGACAGAATATCAAAGTTGTCCTTGTCCTAAGCTTCAGAACTTATTGTATGGTATGTTACACAGCAGATGGAATGAAGCTGCAGATGGACTTTAGGTTGCTCATCAGCTGACTTTAAAGGAGCATATTCCTTATTATCCAGGACCCAGTGCAACCACAAGGGCCTTCAAATGGGGAAGAGGGAGGCAGAAGAGTTAGAACAAAGATGTCATTGTGACTAGACCAGCAGTTTCTGGTTTCAAATATGGAAGGAGTCACGAGCCAAGGAATGCAGGAGGCCTCTTGAAGCTGGAAAGGGTAAGTAAGTGGATTCTTTTCTATAGCCTCCAGAAAGAATGCAGCCCTGCCAATGCCTTGACTTTTGTCTTCAAGAGGCCCATTTTGCAATTGACTGTCATATGATAAGATAATAATTCTTTGAGGAACTTTCTTAAAGAGACTGAGAGTGAGAAAGACAGGTACCTTCAACAGGGTCTTCATGCCTTGACCCACTCCCGGCCTCAGCCAGCTGTGGATCATTAGCACGTGTATATCTGGCATGTTCAGGAAGGTCACCAGACAGGCACCTGCATCATGCTGATCATCTATGCGGAGCGCTGTGTTTCCGCTGTGCCACCAACTCACCTAGATAACAAATCCATAGTATGCTAGGCCACCAAGTTTGTAATGATTTTTTTACAACTTCCAGTAGGAAAGCAATACAAGGTCTTTGTGTAATCTTTCCTCTAATGACATCTTAGAATTCTGAACTTTTGGTATTAACCTACGCAAAATTCCTACTGACAATTCATATAAAGTCATAGAACACATACTTCTATGATTTTCATGTAACACAAAACTGAAAATGATAGCACATATATTGCTTAAGCTAATAATTCTAAAAGATCTCTGTGAATCAGATCAAGATACAAATTTCATAGGAAAATGTAAATCTTATGTTAAAAACATAGATTGCACAAATACAGGATGAAGAAACAACTGAGCAAAACGAAGTCATAATGACAAAGTCATAATGACTATGTTATAATGAATCAACAGTCCGATTAAAAATATAATGTAATTAAAGGTTGCATTGATAGAATATAGGTAAAAAAATGAAAGGTTTTTTTCTTTTTGACTAGAACAAGTGAGTTCATACATGGGGTACAGTTCTCTTTTCTGGACATCATCATATAATTAGTTAATTGTATAGTTTCAAAATAGAAATATCAATAATGTAGATAGTATATCAATGCCAAGTCTTGACTAGCAACATTAGAATCATCTATTTAAAAATGGAGATTTCTGGTCCCTGGATTAGATCCACTTAACCAAAAACTTTGGAGATGGGAACAAGAATATGTATAATATTCCATTTTCATAATAAGTGCCTCAGATGATTCTGATGCACAGACATGTCTAATATATAGGATGTAGAATATTATTAAGCCAATATACAGTGTATTCTGGATGGGAAATCTCATTTTGTAGATGTGATGACGTACAGTGAATCAATGTAAAATAAGTAAATTACAATTAATTAAAAAGAATATATAGGATGCAGGTTAGATAAGGAAATGGAGATGTTAGAGTAAAAAGTAGGTATAAAGTATGGAATCTCAGATTTAGAGAAAGCCTTATGATTGTCCTCAAACTTTGAAGGGTTGTCATGTGACTACCCTCTAAATTTATACAAAATAAGCAGAAAGAGTAAAAGTTAGAGGTCAACAGAAACTTCCCACCAACTTAATGTGTATGTGTATGATATGAAGGTACCAAAGGTTCCTGGAAATGCATATTATGAAAAAAGTATGCATAGATTTCATTTTTCTGCACCAAAATGAACTTATACTACCTAGCTATAACATAACTGAATGGGACTAGTTGGAAGAACTATAAAGGATAAGAAACCATTTTGTAAAGAGCCCTGAACTCTGCTAAAATTCAAGCAAGAACAAACATCAAATTTATGAAGAACAGGGGACCAACAGTTAGCGTAATGGCTATGTCGCTGGACTCCCATGTAGTCGACAATTTGCATCTCGGACCCGGTGGTTTAAAACTCACGCCAGGCACGTGTGCGTGCGTGCCCAAGATCCCAAGAGGAGAATGGAGGAGAAGGGATTGCAGCGTGGCCATCCCCCCTGGGGGAATGGTTTCTCGCTTTCTGTCTCTCTGTCTCTCTCTGTCTGTCTGACGAGTGCATGCGCCCTATAGCAAAAACCTCTCCAAACTAAAAAAAAAAAAATTATGAAGAACAGGTGGACGAATGTTGAAATCATTGGTACTGTACAAAAAGTTTATGGAGACAATAATGCAGATAAATCAGTGATTTAGAAATGGATAACTTGTTTTAAGAAGGGCGGAGACAATGTTAAAAATGATGCCCACAGTGGCAGGCCATTCTCATTAATTTGTAAGAAAAAAAAAATGCATCTTGGTCATGCTCTAGTTGAGAAGGACCAACGATTAACAGCAGAAACAATAACCAACACCAGAGACATCTCAGTTGGTTTTGCTTTCAAAATTCTCACTGACAAATTTATGTTGAGCAAATGTTCTGCTCCATGGGTGCCAAAACTATTCTGCCCAGATCAGCTGCAGAGAAAGCAGAAAGTTTAAACAAATGGGATCAAAATCTTAAAGAATTTCTTTAAAAACTGTTAACAGAAGATGACACATGGCTTTACCAGTATGATACTGAACACAAAGCACAATCAAAGCAATGGCTACCTACAAGTAAAAGTGGTCCAGTCACAGCGAAAGTGGAGTGCTAAACAGCAAATTCATGGCAACCATTTTGGGGGATTCAATAGGCATTCTTCTTGTTGAATTTCTGGAGAGCCAAAGATGAATACTGTTTGGTTATTATGAGAGTGTTTTGAGAAGGTTAGCCAAAGTTTTAGCAGAAAAATGTCAAGGAAAGCCTTGCCAGAGAATCCTTTTTCACCATTACCACACTCCTGCTCATTCCTATCAAACAAGGGCAAATTTTGTCAAGAGTTTCAATAGGAAATCATTAGGCATTCACCTTATAGTCCTAATTTGGCTCCTTCTGACTTCTTTTTTGTTTCCTAATCTTAAAAAAATATTTAAAAAGCATCCATTTTTCTTTAGTTAATAATACAAAAATGACTGCACGGATATGATTAAAGTCTCCAGACACTCAGTTTAATTGGGATGGACTACATGGCTGATAGAACCACTTACAAAAACGTCTTGCACTTGATGGAGTTTATGTTGAGTAATAAAATATATATTTTTATTTATAAATTCAATTTTGCTATCAACCTTTCAAATTCTCCTAGTATACATTCACATGTTACCCCAGGCCACACCAATCTGATGGTTCGAAAAAAAGATCTGAGTAGCTGCAACTAAATACTATTTCCATGAATACATCCTGCCCTGATGTGCTCCTGGAGTCCCTGGTGGGTATTTCATGTGCCCTGGAGAGCTAGCTCTAGTTTTCTAACTTTCATAACATGTTTACCATTTTCTGTCTCTTGCTGATGTCTCCAAAAGATGCCACTATACCTTTATCCAAAATCACAACCAATTGTGAAGTTTCTACCAGAAGGACTTATTCTCTTCAGCTTTTTGGTTTCCAGTGAGTATCATTTTTCTCACTGCTCACCTTGTTGAATCCACTTGAGGTTAAGTATGATTTAACAATTACTTCTATTAGGGAAAGTTCACATTAGCTCATGCCACTTTCTGTGACACAGAATTCTCTCAGTATTTTATAATTATTTTAAGTGAGTTTCCTCTTTCTATTGTGTTTCTCTCTTTCTTCTTTCTTCTCCCTCCTTTCCTTCCTTCTTTAAACCCACTCTGTAGTCCTTCTCCTGGGAAATTAAAGAAATAGCCAAAATGAATTATAATGAACTTAGGAAGAAAAATGGTTATTCTATTGTACAAGCAGAAAGTTATTTCAGTAACAGATACTCAAGCCCTTCAAGAAATTATAAGCAGGAACTCTAATGTTAGAAACCAAGATAGCAACTCTGTTTCTTGGAAGTTTGCTTTATGGTTCTTTCTTTGGGACCAGCTTTTGTTCCTTCTTTATGTACCTATTCTCTTATTTAGGGAGAGAATAGCTGATTCAGAGGACATTAACATTATCAGCATTCAATGAGTATTAACCAGAGTCTCTGAATACCACTTAAAATTGTCTGGGAGAAAGAATCTAATTGGCCCATTTGGAGTCAGGTGTGTACCTTTGGTCCAATTAGCTGTAGCCATAGATCTTGTCCATTGTCTAATTAGTAGACATTGAGGTTGACTTTCCAAGAAGTGCTATGAACGGTATTTTGAGTGAAGAACATTTCCTGGAGAAGTAGGTATCAGAAGAGGAATTTACTTTGCTAAACTTGGACCAAATTTAGATATCCTGCTTTCTTCATTTTGGGTGAGTTTTTCCCAGAAGACTCCTCAAATAACTGGATTTTTGTGGGACTTCCCAAACTGTCTTCCCAGGACAGACTCAGTCATGCCTGCATCTTGCATTAAGCATAGCCTTCATTCTCACTAAGTTCTCTTACATATTATTATAAGGAGATGAGCTTTCTGTCCTAGGAAATATTAAAAGTAAGAAGGGACTCCTGTAAGAAATTGTAGGAAAGATGATCCTTGGTCTGTAGGTTAGTCAAGATAGTTTAAAATTCATCAGTAACTGGCATCGGCAGGTGGGATGGTGGTTAAGGGCCCTGGACTCCCACATGCATGACTGCAGTTTAAGTCCTGGATGTGGTGGCCTGCTTTCCCTCTTTCTCTCTCACTCTGTCTCTCTCTGGTCAGATTAAAATAAACAAATAAATAGATAAAGTCATATAAAATAATTCTTAAAAAATCCATTAGTAATTTAAGTATACAAGCATCCAAGTTGATTTACCAACCAACAATTAGTTAAATTTTCATATTCTCCTAAGTTGTCTAAAAGCTTGAATCTCTACAAAATAAACCTACTCCTGAAATTAGTTTAAAATATATTTTCTTTTTCTAATTTATCTACGTTTAATCACAAATTTCTAGTATGTATTTCTTTTTCCAACACAAATACCATGCATGTCAGTCAAGACAAAGATATCACCATATACATTATCATCAGCAAATAGCTTCTCATTTTTTGTCAGTTAAGCATACTTTTTTTTCTTTTTCTTTTTTTTTAGAGAGGTTTTTGCTATAGGGCATGTGCGCTCGCCAGACAGAGAGAGACAGAGAGACAGGAAGCAGGAAATCACACCCTGAGGGGATGGCCACGCTGCAATCCCTTCTCCTCCATTCTCCTCTCGGCACCCTTGCACACGCACCCGGTGTGAGTTTAAGCCACCGGGTCTGGAACTCGAACCGCAGTCAACTATGTGGGAGTCCAGCAACATAGCCATTATGCTAACTGCTAGTCCCCAGTTAAGCATACTTTTACCAGCTTTTCCTTCTCCTTTCCCTTCCCTCCCTTCCCTACTAAACTTTTTTTTTTTACATTTTATTGATTCACAAAAGATCTTAAAGTATGGTCAAAGCTAGAATCTAGTGACAAGTGCACTGTAATTTTCTTCTGAAATTTTTTTTCTCTCTTTCCATTCCCCTCTTTACTAAAGAGAAATATAAAGTAAACTATTTGCAAAAAAAATAAAAAATAAAAAATTAGGTCAGTCTCAATTTGGTCTGTTATTTGCACACAGCCCCATAAGAATTCAATTTCTGATGCAAGGCAACAGATACTATTGTATTATTGAACTTATGCAAATAACCATCCTGCCACAAAATAAGAATGCTCACAAATACTTTCCAATTCCAAAGGGGTCAAGAAGGAGAAAAGTTTCTGTTTCAATTAAAAAAAATCTTTTTTAAAAAAAAAAACAAATTGCTGAATCTATCAACAACTCAACAGAAAACAAAAATCCTTAAATCTGGAAGACAAAGCATAGAAAAAAATTGGTCATATTTTTGAAATAAGTCATAGAATTCTATTTTACCAGTTCAGTCTCTTGTAATCTCTCTTTTGTTGAATTTGCTGTGTTACTGTGGTCTGACCTTTCCATTAACATTCAACATAACCATTGATATTTCAGAACTTGTCTCTATTATTAACCTGGCCTTTTTCTTGGTCATTTTTTTCTTCTCTTATTTGTCTGTCTGTCTTTAGTTTTCCTGGTGAAGCACTTCCTTCAGAACTTCTCAAAGAGCTGGTCTGGTTTTGGTAAATTCTTTCAGGTTTCATTTATTTGAGAATGTTTTTATCTTTTCTTCTCACATGAAGGATAATCTTGCCAGGTATAGTATTCTTGGTTGATATTGTTTTTCACTTAACCCTTTGAATATATTTTCCCATTCTTTCCTTGCTTGCGTTGTTTTCAATGAGAGGTCCGATGATAGCCTGATGGGATATCCTTCGAAAGTGACTTGACAGTTTTCTCTTGCCTATTGTTGTATCTTGTCTCTGTGGTTTTGGTCAATCTGGCTACGATGTGCCTTAGAGAAGATCTCCTTGGGTTGATTCTATGTGGGGTCCTTTGTATCTCTTGGATCTGGATATTTGAATGCCTCTCTAGTTTTCTAAGTTTTCTTCCAGGATTTCATGGAATAGATGAGCAATGCCCTTAATAGTTTCTTCACCTTCTGGGATACAGATTATCTGGATGTTTCGGCATCTAATGGTATCCAGTATTACTCATATATTATTCTCATGCTTTGGGTTATTTTCTCAGTCTTTTTGGTAAATTTTTCTAGGTCAGAGGTTCTGTCTTCTACATCTGAGATTCGATCTTCTGCATGATCTAATCTGCTTTTAATACTTTCAAGGGTAATTTTGATTTTCTGTATTACAGCCATCATTTCTAACAGTTCCCCTTGATTCTTTTTATGGGGTGTATTTCCTCTTTCAGATTGTGGAAGAACTTCCTCACCTCCTGGAACTTGTTGTCTCTTTTCTCCTGCATTTTCTGGAGTTCATTGTCTCTCTTCTCTTGCATCTCTGTTAACTTTGTCACTATGAATATCATAAATTCTTTATTTGACATTTCCATGAATTCCATTGTACTATCTGTAGACGATGAAGGGCTGTTCTTTCCCCTTGCAGAGAGATATTTTCTTGATTTCTCATATTTCTTGTGCCTCTGTGGTGGTTTTGGTCATCTGATTGATTATAAGTTATTCCCTACTTCAGGCTTTTCGCTGGATGTAGAGCCCATAGGAGAGGTTTGGGGCAGAGGCTTTTCAGTTAAAGGGACAGGACTAGGCCAACTTCAGATGCAGATGGATTCTGGCTTTTTCCTGGGTGTTGGGCCAGGAGGAGAGGTTTGAGGCCTAAAATATATATTCTTACTGTGACTACATATTCATTTACTTTGCCAGGAAAAAGAGGGACACATGAGGTTAATAGTTGTAAATCAGTCTTAAAGGTTTGCTTGTGCTCTTTTACCAAATGAGGGGATTTTAAGAGTGGTTTTCCAGGTCATCAAACTAATTACTTTCAGTATTTCTTAAAGAACAAATGTGATAAGAAAAACTAGCTAGGCGAGTACAGTCAAGGGACTGGCTACCTTGAATACAAAGCAGATGCCCAGCAATGAATTTGGGGCGGTTGATGTTGTGTTTGCTAAGTGGGGACCATTGAGGTTTTAGGCCCATTTAACAACTTCACTTTTGTTTTTGCAATTTCATTTTAATTGTGTTTCTTGCTCAAGATAGAAATCTTGAGTCTTAATTTTGATTTTTTTTTTTAATAAACAAACTATCTTCAATGCGTTAACACTTTTTCCTTTTTTTGTTTCCTTTCTCCTGTTTTATAGAGTGTGAGAACTTACTGATTATACTCTGAAAGCAAGTGGTGCCAGTTGTTCATGAACGGTTGGTTTGCAGGTCTCTCTCCTGTTAATTCATGCTGAAGATTTCTGAGTTCTCACACCACTGCACTTTAATCCTTTGGAGTTTTGGGAAGTATAAGGGTCACCTTTCTTGTTATGCAAATCATTATTGAAAAACATACTATTTCCTCAGAGAATTTATTCCCTTTTCTCCCCTAGTGGGGGTTAACAATGATGTAATAACTGAATGAAATATAGGGAAGCATGATAATTTACTACAAAGAGCATGGGTTTTCAAAACAGATGGCAGTGTGAGTACCAACTTGATCCTGTGCTCTTTTGGACTTGCACAGAGAAGGATAACAACCTCATGGGAGTGTTGGAAAAAGTAATTGATAAATATTATTTCTTTTTCTCTTCCATGGCTTTGAAGATTGGGGAGAAAACTTAATGGGAGGATTAAATGGCCTTGATATCAGATGGCAGGGGCCAAAGCCCTAGAAACCTGAATGGAGAAGGTAGAAAGAAAAACAATGGCCACTGAAACAGTTTTAGGACAGGGTGAGAGAAAAAATGTACTGATGATGCTTGGGTTTTTCTTCAGCCACTTTGCAATTTTAAGCAAGGATTTGTCTTGAAAGGTACAAAGTTCAAAATTCTTAATGTAATTTTTATTACATTTTTAAAAATGTAAAACATATGCCTGGTTTTAAAAAATGAAATAAAATAGATAGCCTATAACAAGAAACAAAACAAAAACAAAACACAAAACAACTTCTGTACCATCCCACTCTGGCAAGTCAAAATCTCTTTTCCCAGAAAAAACTTACTAGTTTTAATTCCATTATTTTTTCTGCTTTAGATATTTTATGAATTTCCTTTAAGAAGTGAAGATTTAATTTATTTCACCTATTTAGGGAAGAAAGAGAATTTAATGAGAACATATATAAGTAGACTTCAAAACATTCATGAAAAAAACAGAATTGAAGTGTGAGTTTATTTTGGTGTTAAAAAAATCCTTTGAAATTCATAGCATTTGCATAATATTTTCCATGAACTTTTTGAAGACCCCGCCCATATAGAGGGCAGCCATTTTAGTTGAAAAACATGTGTCTCCCTTTAGGTCTGAAACTTTTATCTTACTCTATCTCTGTCAATGCCCACATCATCAGTTTCCTCCCTTTCTTTTTTTGCTGGAGGGAACATGCACTTGCCAGAGGGCAAGAGT
>NW_006159849.1:4373740-4384604 GCF_000334495.1 Tupaia belangeri chinensis
GGAAAGAGAAAGCACCTCCAATGTGGTACGGCCATACTGCAACCCCTTCTTCATGTCTCATTCTGCTAGCATTTGTAAACAGTAAACATGCCATAGTACCTGGCATGTTTCTGAAGCTGCCAAGGCTGGGATCTGAACCATGATTGGTCTTGTGGGATCTGACTCCCAACGCATAGCACTTAGCCACTGTGCTACATTGATGGCTCCTTTTCTTCATTTTTTTGAGGTTCTCTTTCCCCCTGAAAATTTGTTTAATGTCTAAATTCTCTTTCTCTTTTCACAGTTTATTCTGAGAGAGTATTTTACCATTGTCTCCATTATTTCCTTTGAATTTGTTTTTTGGTAATTATTTTTTTTTTAATTTCTGAGAATTATTTCTAGTTCTCTGGCTGTTCCTTTTTTTTTAATACCCTCCTGCTCTTGGTTTATGAATTCATTCCCCCCCGCCCTCAAACCTCTCAGAACTAGGTTTTAAAGCTTTTTTTTTTTTTTTGGTTCGTTTTTGTTGTTCCTACATTATCTGTTTCTTCTCATTCAGTTTTTATATTTGTTTATCTTTTAACTCATGGTGTAAGTTTTGCTAAGATAACTGAGTCTTTGATTGTCAGTTTATATTAAGAATGAAGGAATGCTGGGCCAGTAGGTGGTGTGGTGAGTAAGGTGCTGGGTCCCACATGGTCAGCTCTATGGTTGAGTCCCCACCGAGTCACTTGAGAGACATGCTAAGCACATGTGCCAGTGTACCCAGGGTGCCCAGAGGAGAATAGAGGACAAAGGAATATAGCATGGTCATCCGCTCCCCTTTCCAAAGGGAGATTTCTCATGTTCCCTCTCTCTTTTTTCTCCCTCCAGTGAATGATGTGCCCTATGGCAAGAACCTAAACAAAAAAAGAAACAAAAACAAAAAGAATTAAGGAACAGTCTGCAAGCTCTATGGGTTTAGGCATGGAGCTGACAAGCAGCCCTTCATCTGGCCAAGGGTGAGAGTGGGAGTGTTCCCAGAAGTCAAAATAAGGGCCTTATTTTGAATCCTAGCAACTATATTACCTCTTCTACTTCACTGGATGATATATAGTCTGCTAAGTTCTTCTGAAAGGAGATTTCTTGGAGTTTTGTGTTGTTTGTTTGTTTTATTTAGGGATAAAGAGTTGGCTACTGGACCTGCATAGGTAGAAGAGGGCTCTTAAATAAGCCTGTTTTTTTCAGTCCTGTCTTTTCTTTCTCCTTGTCTGCCAAATTTACAACTGCCAGATCTGAAGTTTCAGTCCTCCTAAGTCGTATCCCTCTGCAAAGCTCGTGTATTGTAGTCTTCTCCACTCCTTTCAATCACAGTCATTTTCCCATTTGCTTTTCATACAGGGCGTTTTTGAAAAGTTCATAGAAAATATATGTTATTAAAAAAATTATGTGTGGATTTAATATTTTTGGGGGAGGCACTGAAACATACTTGTACTTTCATTCCACATTTCCATGAACTAGTTCTTTATATTTGAGAAATTTGTTGAAATATGTTATCTGATGATGGTTCTTCATTCATTCTACTGTGTGGGTTTACTTGAAAAGGAAATACATCAATATGGTTTATTCGGTGTGCCAGGAGAGTGGGGGGAAGCAAATGAGTCAGTGGAGTAAGCCATTGTGCTATGGAAGACACAACCACTCTTACTAAAACCCCCTGCCTTCTCTTATTATTTAGTGTCCTGATATTTTTAAGGTTTCTTCAATTAATCTGAAAGAAACATCATTCTCTCATCCACGATGTCCTGGATCAACATCTTAACTTTTTAGCTCTTCTAGCTCCTCTTTCCCCACAACCTATTCCACACACGAACCACACACTTCCCTTTTCCTGCAGTAGCAATGTTTTTCTGAGTCTGCATTTCTCTCAGGAATATTTTTCCTTTGGAAATCACGGAAAAGAGGGAAAGTATAAGCATTTATAGTACTGTCCAAATTTTGTGTTATGGCCAAATTTTGTGTTATGGGGTCGGGGAGTGGAGAAAGCTGTTAATCACTACTTTAATGGTTTTTACCCCATCAAAATAAAAGAATGAATTTCCCTGGAGCAATAAAACAGTAAGGTCAAGCCTTTTTCTTTACAAAGAAATAAAGCCAGGTAGTTGGGTAATAAACAACAAAAAAAGAGAGTCACCTGATTGAAGAATTTTTTTTTTACTGTAGTAATACATATTTTCTAGATCCATAAAAATTAAGTAATAGACACAACTTTTTAAAAGAGGGAGTGACTGAATCAAGCTTTTGTTTACATTTTTTGAATAGTATTACATTTTGTTAACTCAATGGCTGAAATCACTTTTGAATTTTACTCCAAGTCACAAAGATATATATCCACTTGGTTGTCTTCCCCACCACAGTCATAAATACAAGGAGTGAAGGCCTGTAAATCTGCCATTTCATTGCAAAAACAACACCTTGACAATTTAACTAATGATTTCCTCATACAACTTCTATTACACAAAGAAAGGTTTCTCTTTTTTGACGGAGGAAGACATCCTTCATGTATTATTTTTTTGGAAGGGTAGAAATGTCTATCTTGATAACATAGAACTTCAAATCGATGACTAGAAAGAAGTCAAAGAAATAAACATTCTCTCTCAATGCATTTTATAAACTCTCTCACTTTTACTTTCTCATATTCTTTCTAAATATAGTTTATAAGAGGATGCTCTAATGTAAACTTTGGTGCCAAGGGTCTGAAAGACCTCACTGGAGGGCTCTAATCAAAGTCTCTATTTCTTATTCCTTTGTTTTGGTCAATCTAGTGCAGTCACTGTTCCTTGGCTAGGCCTAGCCTTTCTCCTTTATGCTTTTGTGTACATTGTTTTCCCTGCTGGGAATGTTCTCCACTTACCCTTTGCGATCCTATTCTGATCTCACCTCCTCTGTAGAGACATAGGTGACTGCTTCTCCCTGAAGCATTCTCTCCCTCCTCTGAATTTCTATTGCTTGTATTGTCTGTTTTGTCTTATATCTCTAGTATTTCTCCTACTGCGGCAGAATTACTCAACCTCTTAGCTTTTAGATGTTTTATGAGCAAAATAGGCAGAATTTTAGAAGAAGTAAGAACAGATTCATTAAAATTTAAGAGTCTAATATTTTACAAATTAAAAATAATAGTTATGTTATACCCAACAGAGAGAAAATATGAATTATTTTATCAAAATATTTCAAACTAGCTAAATGACAAATATATCGATCAATAGGTCAGTTTTCTCATCTAGTTATCTTCATTCTCTATTAGCACTAAAATAGAAAACACTAGTTTTCATAGGTAGTTATACCCATTACATTTGAACATAGGCCAGAAATTTCTCTCTAAAGACTAGTTACAATATTCTTTCCCTTTAAGTTGATGGGCACACCTACTATAAATCTGGAAAGCTGAGTTATTTATATTGAGAGAGAGGGGTGAAGGATTTCTAATCCACTATTTGGTAGCATTTGGCTTGGCTAAATATTTCTTCATATTCTTTGGCAGTTTGTGAATGCAGATTAAAAATATTTTCAATAATGGGTTATGTTTTTTTTTTCTTACATGATTATAGGAAATAATTCAGTGTTGAGGAAGAGTTAAAACCATGTTGAATAAACTATTTTGGAATAATCTATTTTTAAAAATTACTGCAGGTTGTGTGCTTGCCAGAGGGAAAAGGTGAAAAAGAGAGGGATAAAGCACTCTTGAATGGGATGGGGTATGCCTTAGTCCCCTCACTTCCATTTCCCCATCTTGTAGGGATTTGGAGCACACCTGCACATGTGACTGGCATGTTTTTGAGGTAGGATCTGGCTCATTTAGCCAATAAGCTATGAGGCAGCCCAATTTCTCTATCATCTTATATGCTAGTTTGAAGTTTGCGATGTTTGGATTATAAAAGTAACTGTTCAAACAAATATCTTCTATTGCATGATAACTATCAAGCAGCATAAGCATTTTATATGGCTTTTTTCATGAAATTCTTAGGACAAATCTGAGGTAGGTACTATTTATTCACTCATCTATTTATTTTTAAAGAATTATTTTACTTTATTTATTTATTTATTTTAATTTGATCAGAGAGGGACAGAATGAGAGTGAGAGAGAAATATATAGAGAGAAAGTGATAAAGCAAGCCACCAGGTCCAGGACTCGAACCACAGTTGACCATATAGGAGTCCAGGGCCCTTAACCATCATGCTACCTGTCGGCCCTGGTAGGTCCTATTTAAAATGCTTTCAATGATAATGAAAGTGATCCACAGAAAGATCAAGTGGCTTATCTAAAGTCACATGGCATAGGGCCCAGGTAGTAGATGTGCTGCTGTGTGATGCTGGAGACCATATGGGAATACTCCAGGGCCACGTGCTGGGTTCATCTGAACAAGCTAGGTGTGCCGGCAGGAGTGCTGGAATCCTGTGGGACTCCAGAGTTGGGAGATGGGTTGTGGTATAAGACCTGTCAAAGGTGCCTGTCTGTATCTGTCATGAAAGACATAAATAAACTTTACCAAAAAAAAAAAAAAAAATCATAGAGCTTATGCATGGTCCAGCTAGGCTTTCAAGCTGGGCAATTTGACTCCAGATCCTTAAGATTTAACTGCTATGATTTCATTCTGAATAACACCATTTAAGCAAGCTACTAATAGAAAGGATTGTGCTCAGAAATATCAACTTCATAAAATGTTTTAATCTCATTCATCATTTAACGAAAATTCAGGCAAGCACTACTTCCCTTGACAGCAAGTGTTCTTGTGTATGGAAAAGCAGCATTTTACACGGCTGCCATTTTCTTTGCCAAAAAGAGCTGAACAGACTGCAATTTGGTTGTATTTAAAATGTCACTATTTCCCTCAAAACCAAATGAATATTATAAGTAACACGCTTGGCCACCACTTGTATGCTGTGAGTACAGCTCTTTCTGGCTAGGCATTTGGGACAAACTTTTTTCTTTGTCTAGAGGTGCCCCTCCCTTTCTACATATACAACTGGTATAACATTTAATATTAATTCCAAGACAATCTATGCTATGGGACATAAAGTAACTAGCTACTAAATAAGCCAAAATAGTCTGTTCTACAGATTTTCAATGAGTGAAGAAACAAAGTCATCTGACACTTATTTTGCATGTATTTATGTGTGTTTCTGCATATGTAAAAAGAGGCTTCTAAAAGTTAACGGAGAGACTAGCATATGGCATAGAAGTTACGTTGCTGGACTCCCACATGGCTGGCTACAGTTCAAGTCCTGGACCTGGTGACTTCAAACTCATGCCGGGTGTGTGTGCGTGTGTACCCAAGATCCTGGGAGGAGAATGGAGGAGAAGGGATTGTGGCAGGGCCAGCCTCCTTGGGGAGTGATTTTTCACTTTCCCTGTTACCGTTTCTGTCTCTCTTCCCTGGTGGTGAATGAATACATCCTAAGCCAAAGCCTCTCAAATTAAAAAAAAACAAAACGTTAACAGAAAAATGGAATTAAAGTTCAAGTTTACTAGGGTGTAAAAAAGTATTTTTGAAATCTATGCATAGTTTAAATACATATAAATATATACTATATATATATATGTATGTGTGTATATATATATCTCAAATGTGGTTTGGTCAAACTTTAAAGCAAAATGCCACCTAACAGTACATACGTGACTGATTGCTCTTTAATATAATATGCCACTGTATACTATTACCCAAATGTTATATTATAGATTAATTTTACCAATAACTAGCTTTATGTGGTGATTTAAAATATGGCCATACATTTTCTGATAGTCTTCTCTTCAAAAGTTCAAGCTTAATTCCCTTCCCCTTGAGTATAAACTGGATTTAGTAGCCCCCTCATAACAAATAGGATGGGGCAGAAATGGTGGGAGGCTTCTGAGACTAGGTCATATAGAAGCACTATGGCTCCCTCCTTTCTCTCTTCATATTTTTCTTTCTTTCTTCAAAAAGTTGCTCTGGTGGAATTCAGCTGCCATTTTGCGAGAACATTCAAGGAGCCCCATGGAGAGGTTCCTGTGTCAAGGAACTGAGTTCCAGTAAGTATGAAGGAAGTGAGGTTCCCTGTAACATTCGTGCTCTCGCCATCATGGAAGCAGATGCTCTAACTCTGGCCAACCCTTCAGATCACTGCAGCCCTGTAGTCATCTTGACTACTATGTCTAGAAACTCTGAGCCAGAAGAAGCTGCAACTAAATTCCTGACCCACGGAAATATGAGAAAATAAATATAAATTGTTTAAATATATGCTGCTAGGTGTTGTAGTAATTTATTACATTGCAGTAAATAACGAATGCACATTGTTTTCACTGTACACACTATTCATTATTAACTTGTGACTGACTTTGTATTTTCTCTGTAAGAATCTGAATTATATTTCTTTTCTTCTTGGTGTAACTTAGAATACATTTTACTTGATCTTTTTCTTTAGCAGCAAAATTCATCATTTCTAACTGGACAAGTATGCACTTGCATTTGTACTAGGAAAACTTAATTGGTTTATTAGCATGGTCACTATGCTTCTTAAAAATGACAAGAAATTCTGATGGTTTCATACCATTATTGGGAAAAATTATAACAATGAATTAAAGATAAAAACACCCTGAATCTTCAATCCACTGAAAGCTAATTTTCAGTTTATTTACTGTTTGCACTTCATTTTAAACTGTCTTACAAAATTATGATACTTACAGATTCACTTATTATAGCTCATCCAAATTCATCCTCCATTTTTATACTCTGTTAACTACTTAACTTTATAATTTTTTGTCTTGATGGTAGGCTTTACATTAAAATTTCTAGCAATACTTTTATAATTATATTAACCACTTCTAAGTCATTGAGTCCTTTTGCAAAATGTGATCTAATATACAACAACAGTAACACAAGCCAGCAATAAGACACATAAAAAAGGCAAAAAATACATAATATATGTCTACATGCCAATGATTCTTTGAAAATACCAATAAAAAAAAATCTTTAGTCATACCGATTAAACAAACGGTAAGAAATGCAAGTTATCTTTATCACAAATTATAAGAGGGGACATCAATTAAACAACAACAACAACAACAAAAAACCCTGGGACCAACAGATAGTGTAATGGTTAGGTTGTTGGATTCCCACATAGCTGACTGTGGTTCAAGTTCCAGACCTGGAGGCTTTAAACTTATGCCGGGTGAGTGTGCATGTGTCCCCAAAACCTCAAGAAGAGAACAGAGGAGGGAACCAGCAGTTAGCGTAATGGCTATGTCGCTGGACTCCCATGTAGTCGACCGCGGTTCGTGTCCTGGACCCGGTGGCTTAAAATTCACGCCGGGCGCGTGTGCGTGCGTGCCCAAGATCCCGAGAGGAGAATGGAGGAGAAGGGATTGCAGCGTGACCATCCCCCCTGGGGGGTGATTTCTCGCTTTCTGTCTCTATGTCTCTCTCTGTCTGTCTGACGAGCGCATGCGCCCTACAGTGAAAATCTCTCCAAAAAAAAAGAAGAGAACAGAGGAGAAGGGACTGTGGCATGACCAGCCCCCCTGGGGGGGTGATTTCTCGCTTCCTCTGTCTCTCTGGGGAGCGCATGCTCCCTATTGCAAGGCTCTCTCTCTAAAAACAGAAAGAAAAAGAAAGAAAGAAAGAAAGAAAGAAAGAAAGAAAGAAAGAAAGAAAGAAAGAAAGAAAGAAAATCTATTGATATTAAAATAGTAAAAGAGAAAATGATAGTGATTTTAGCCAATAAGTTGGATAACATAGATGAAATAGAAAATTTATCCAAAAAACTCAAACTACCCAAGTAAATTTAAATAGACATAAATAATGTAATTAGCTCAGTATCTAGTAAAAAAAAAAACAAATTCATAGATAAAAATCTCTTCACAGAGACCAGCAGTTAGCATAATGGCTATGTTGCTGGACTCCCATGCAGTCGACCATGGTTCAAGTCCTGGACCTGGTGGCTTAAACTCACTCCGGGCGCATGTGCGTGCATGCCCAAGATCCCGAAAGGAGAATGGAGGAGAAGGGATTGTGGCATGGCCATCCCCCCTAGGGGGTGATTTCTCGCTTTCTCTCTCTGTCTCTCTCTGTCTTTCTGGCGAGCGCACGCACCCTATAGCAAAAACCTCTCCAAAAAAAAAAAAAATCTCGCCATAAAGGCTCTGGTATAGATGATTTCAGTGATAAATTATACCAAACATTTAATAAACAAATAATATAAACTTTATTCAAAATCTGCCAGAACATAAAAGAGGAACAAAATTTTTCTATCTCATTTTATGATGTCAGAATTCCCTTGATCTAAAAATGGGGAAAAAGTCATAAAAAAAGAAAACTCAAGACCAATATCCCTCATGAACATAGATGCAAATACTAACAAAATTTTAACAAATCCTAACAATAGCAATTTTAGCAAATCAAATCAAGCAATATATAAAAAGGATAATATAATTTTGATACTACATTCAAAAACAGTGTAATCTATTGTATTAATAAACTAAAAAAGGGAAAACTATTTGATCATCTCAGTATATACGGGAAAAGTATTTATCAAAATTCAACACCCATTTATGATAAAAACTAGAAATACAAGATAATTTTATCAACATAAATTTGTTGAGTGTTTCGTTAATGAAAAACTGTAAGATTTTGTCATTTTCCCCAAGTCTTTTAAGGTAAATATGATTTTGTCCTTTATTCTATTGATTAGTTTATTCTTTTAGTTGATTTTTTAGATTGTCCTGAAATAAATTCCACTTGGAGTTGGCATTTAATCTTCTTAATATGCCGCTGAATTTAGTGTTCTATTATTTATTTAGTTTAGTTTTTTTTCCCCCAATAGTCATGTGTACTAAGTGGAGAGAGACAAAGAGTGACAGAGAAAGGGAAAGTGAGAAATTGCCCCCTGTGGGTGATGGCCATGCTGCACTCCCTTCTCCTCCTTTTTCTTCTTGGGGAGCCTGGCATGACTTTTAAGACACTGGGTCCAGAGTTGAAGTGTGGTCTGCCATGTGGAAATCCAGCGTTTTAACCCATCACCTGCTGACCCCAGTGTCCTACTATTTTATTGAGGATATTTATGTTCAGAATTATATTTTTAAAAATTACAGTTTTGTTTTTTTCTTGTAATGGCCTTTGGCACCAGGGTAATATTAATCTACAGAATAAGTTGGGAAGCATTCTAAAAGACAGTTTTGGTTTGAAGAAGGTAAAATGAGGGACACCAGCAGTTAGCATAATGGCTATATCGCTGGACTCCCACGTTGTCGACCGTGGTTTGTGTGCCGGACCCAGTGGCTTAAAACTCATGCCGGGTGCGCATGTATGCGTGCCCAAGATCTCAAGAGGAGAATGGAGGAGAAGGGATTGCGGCATGGCCATCCCCCCTGGGGGGTGATTTCTCGCTTTCTTCTCTGTCTTTCTGGCGAGCACACGCGCCCTATATCCAAAAAAAAAAAAAAAAAAAGGTAAAATGAAACCTTCAAGGAAACAGGCTGAATTAAACATATACAACTATTCTCACTTCTTCCTAAAACCTGAAAAAGGTCTCCAAAATGGTATTTTATAAACCCTCAGTTCAAGGAAAAACAAGAGAAGAAAACAACTGCAACAAAACATAAAAATTGATGGAAAAAAAAGAAATATGCAAAATTAGGTCTTGATAAATGAAGTAACAGACCCGAAAAACTGAATCCTAATTGACTCACATGAAAACACCAAACATTACCATGATTGTATGGCATACACTATCAAAAAGCCTCAATCATTACCAATATTAGCTACTCTGAAAATGTCGGTGAATGTTGGGCTAAAATATGGAGAATTAATACATCTTTTTTTTTATTTAAGGAAAGTTTAAATCCACAGTCCCTCTTCCTTTCTCCATTACCTGGGTGAATGTCCCTTTCTCAACCCCACGACAGTAGAGGACTTGAGAGAGCTACCTAGAGAGAGAAAATAAGAAGTTGGGATGATGTGACACCAGGACCAACAAAGGGTAGATGAATCATAGATGAGAAAAAAACTTAAATACCCCTTTCTTAGTAAAATTTTAATAACTTCAGAGATAGAAAATACTGCAACTACAAAAAGAGAATGGTATAAAAACAAAATGTTCAGAGAACAAAAACTATCAAGTAATAAAACATTATAGTAAAACTGAAAAATTAAATCAAAAGCCTTCAAAGATAAAACATACAGTAGAGAAAGTATAAAAAAAAATTAGAGAACTAGTGCAGATGTTCAATAAGTTACAGTTCCAGAAGACAAAATAGAGAATATGGAAGAAAGGGTGCCCTAATATATTTAAACAAAATGTCCAGGACAAAGAATATAAGATGTTAGATTAAAAGGACTCACTGTTTTTTTCTAGAGTAATGAATAAAAGCAGATTCACAGTAAGTAATTGGAAATTAAAAGCATCAGAAACAATGAACAAATCCTAAAATCTTCCAGGTATATAAATGAATTCTTAAAAAAATACTAGGAATTAATATGGATTTAACTTAAGAACAGCACAGGAAAATAGAAGAAAATGAGAAATAACCTATTCCAAATTTTAAAGGAAAATTATTTTCAACCTAGAATTTCATACCCAGCTAAACATTAATCAAGTATTGGGATAGTATAAAAATATTTCCAGATACGCACAGTCTTAAACAAGTTATCATCCATGAGTGATTTCTCAAAAAGCTCCTGAAAGATGGTCTCTATTAAAATAAGAGAATATGTCAACTAGTGAGAAGCATGAAGAACAGGAAACTGAAGAGTTCACTCAGGGGAAAGGCAGAGAGAATGCTCTGGATGATGATGAAAGATCTAAGAAGAACTGTCAAATAGTAAAGGGGCAGCTAATCTAGCTGGATATATGGCATAGGCTTTGGGAAAGAGGT